>NC_089859.1:42144055-42206555 GCF_036373705.1 Amia ocellicauda | reverse complement strand
ACCTAACAAAAATGCCCTGTCCTAAAATGAAGAGAGTACCTAAACCAAACAAAAAACTTCAAATTTCAGATGATAGTGACCTTGATGAACCACAGTTACCGGTGAGATAATTACTGCAAATATTAAATAAATGTATTGCAGGATTGTTTTTTTTTAAATCATTTTCATATATATATATATATATATATTCATTTTAAACTCTTTTTCTCTCTGAATACAGCACAAAATAAGAAAGAAAACCGATGGAGCATCAAGAATTAGATCCCGTCATATTCTACAGACATTTAAAGAGTCCAGTGAAGTTGTGCTACAGCAAAACGTTAAGCAGCTCGAAAAGGAAAACACAAGACTTAAAAATGAAAACCAATGTCTTCGAAACCGTATGGTTGATGGTAAGTTTTTTTATTTATAGCAAATAATTCCTTACCTTGATAAATGTTATTCTTCAGTAATTTAGATTCCAGAGTAATGTATTATAGTTGATCATACTGAAGTAATCTAGAACCACAATACAGACTCTTAATGTGCACTGTCTAATAGTTTAATAATACTGATTATTAAATAAAGTTTTTCAACATAACTTCATAATCCTACATTAATGACTATATGCATTGCATTAGACCTGGTAATTCTTGTATTTTATCTCTTCTATTTTTTTCGTAGCTAATGTTAATGACCCACAAAAAGGTCAGTTTGCCAATAACATAGAGCAAGTCTCTCAAGTATAATTGCAGGCATTGATGGTTTTGTTTTCACTTTGTATTAAATATATTACTAGAAATGATTATCATTTAATACTAAGGTTTTTTTCTCCAGAGATTCCAGACCTTTTGGACAATCTGAAAAAAATTGTAACAAAAGCCACATTTATCAGCAATGAAGACAAAAGTGTGTCACCATCAAGTGGTTCTGACAGCCCCACAGCAAATTGTTCTGAATCTGACAAAGAATCACCAAAACAGGTATAACACTCTTGGTCTACAATATTACAAAGACAAGGTAAAAATATATATATTGAAAACAAATATTGGTTGTAAACAATCTAATGATGCTACATTATCAGTTATATTCATAGTTATAGTTGATAATAAGAATGTAATTGAATTATGGGTGTCACAGATTCACTGACTTTATTATGTCTGTAAATTAATAAACTTAGAATTGAGACATACTGTGGTCTTTAATAACACATTTCTGTAACAAAATCACAGCCTTACTGATAATGTATTCCACTTAACATAATATAAGAATAGTTTGGGGATAAACTTGTTTTTTATTTACCATTGTCTTTTAGGTGGAAATATTCCCAGGCACTGGAGTTTACATTGACAAACTGTCCTGGATCCTTGCAGAGAGGTGCAGCACGAATACGTCATATGCAAGAACCCTGACGGTTGCTGTCTTTGACTTTCCAACATTATTAAAGAGCAATCTTCGTGGTGGTGGCAGCAAGAGAGATCCAACTTCGGAGAAAAAGACACCTCTGGATCGCTTAAAGGTGGAAGCCATATATGGTATGTAAATGCTGTTGTACAAAATTTCTAACTCTCCTTTTTAACTGTATAGAACACAAAGGGTTAGCATTTGAAATGTTCCTTTGGCCTTTGTTTTAGTTTCAGAGACTAGAGTTAATTTATTAATAAATAATAATACCTTACATGTAGCAGCTGGAAAGATCCCGAAGTGCTCTACAGACTCACTTCACCCACCACCCTCTGGGGTGCAGCCATTTTGTACCAGCAGATTACTACACAGCAGTAAAGGTGGAGTCATAACAAATTTGTTAGACCTGATTGAGGGAAGCCTGACTTAGAATTCAGCCACGTCACTCTTTCAACAACACCTTGTAAATCACCTTGGATTAATGCTTCAGACATATTAATACATAATAATAATGAATAGTGCCATGGGATCCTTGACAATATAAACTTTCATGTCTCATTTAAATTTGACTTTTGAGCAAATACTTCACATTTCAGTCCAGTTGTGCCACATCAATGTAATGCTTAAGCAAGGTATTAATGGAGAAAAGACTGCCTTTGCATAGCTGCTTCGCCAAGTACAGATTTTACTATGAACTAGTGTAAGACAAGTTTAAGAGCATACACCAAAACGTTTAAATACACCCACACACAAAAATGTTGATTTACTGTGGCAATATGTAACTAATGAACCCTTCTCAAAGATATGTGGTATGTTTATTAAAATATTTTTATATATCTATGTGCAAGTCATTAAATCTATGTGATACATGTTTTTTAGGGGCTACCTTGAAAAAATTGCCCAGTACCCCAAAGAGTGTAATTGGTGGTGCAATTAACAGCAAGATAAATGAACTACGACACAGAATGAAACCAGAGTGAAGATTTGAAGAACCAGATCTGTATTTTTTGTTTTGTTTTCAACAGGGTTGGGGTCAATTCCAATTCAATTTTTAATTCCCTTTTCAATTCAATTCCAATAAAGAATATTATGTGAATGCAAAAAGTAATTGCAATTTTGAATTGATTTGTAGGAGGAATTGGAATTGAAAAACAGGAATTGACCCCAACCATGGTTTTCAGTGAGTGTTGTACAAATTGATAGGTCAGGGTTTCTGTAAAAACTTAATAGAGGCCAGCAGGCGTGCACGATCTGGGAAAAACTGCTCCACTACAACAGACCTCTTTCCCTTCGTTTTCTCTAAAAACCTCCTGATATCCTTCACTGCAGCTCTGACTCACCGAGGACGAGGAGGCGAGAGAGGAATCCGTGAAGCCGCCCTCACTGTCACTCCGAGCCCGAGGCGTCCCCGGTGGCTGCCGCGATGCTCCAGCGTGTAGCCGGACCTTTCCCCACCAAGCCGCTCGCTACCCCAGCTTCACTACTGTGCCACCACTTCTTTTACTGCCACTATTTACCAACACCGTCCGTGCTCCCTCCCAGCACCTTCTTAGTGCGTTTTTTCCACCCGGCGCCTCGGCTTGTACCGCCGAGCCTGGCCCTGCCTCCTCCTCGGCTACACCCTGTGTGTCTGTCCGCCCGTCTGCTGGCTTCTGAGGTTGTTCCTCGTCACTAACCAGCGCCCCGTGCACCGCCTCAACACCATCTCCCCCCGGCGTCTCGGTCGTCACTATCCCCCGCTGCCTCGACCCCGTCCCCCAGCTGTGCGTCATCGCCTCCGGGCAGCTCTTCCCCCGTCACGGCATCAGTGGTACCATCGGTCCGACCGGCGACTGTCTCCTCCGCCGGGGCTCGATCTCTGTCTGCCCGCTGCATCTGTGGCTGCGGGCCGGTGTCTCTATTCCTCCCCGCGTCGCCCCGCTCCTCCTCCCGCTCCCTGTCCTGCTCGGGACAGTTCCTCATGACATGCCCCTCGCTCCCACACCTGAAACACTTCATGGACTCCGAAGTAGCGAACACGACGTAGTCGGTATTGTCGATCTTAAATTTAAAAATGACATTAAGATCCTCATTGATGTTATTGAGGATCATATACAGCTGCCTTCGGAAGGACACGACGTGTTTCAGTTGCGGGGCTTTGCAGCCCAGCGGGACCCTCTTAATGCCGGACATCAGCTGCCCGAGCCGGTGCGGATGAACGGAGGGACGTTAGACAGCGTTACCTTCCGGGCAGGAGCAGCGAGCGGCAACACCGGGGTGAAAGTGTCGTCTAACACTGTGCCATTAGCCACTAGCTGATTGAGCAGATCAGTGGTTTTTAAGAAGATAACAATGGCAGCAGACTTGATATTTTCACACCCTGCTACCTCCCCAACCGCTAACACACACTGCTCTAGGGGGCAGAACTGCACCGGAGCGATCTTGACTCCATGGCGTCGGGTCAGTTTTTCAAAAGACGCATTCAGGGGGTCCGACCCCCCGACCCGGGAAGAACTACCGGTACTCCCCCCTCCCCTCCCCTGTTCCCCCACAATAAGAAAAGCACTGAAAACAGAAGACAAAATAAACAAACTGAAAAAAGTAAAGCAACAAAAAAACGCAGCCAAAGGACAGAGCTCTCAGCAGCACTCCCGCTCACTGCAGACCCCTCCCACACACTCCCAGCTGAGAGAGAGAGAGAGAGAGAGAGAGAGAGAGAGAGAGTTAGTGTCTGTCTGTCTCTCTCTCTCTCTCTCTGTAGATGCATCATAGGGAACATATGTAACAATCTCTCTTTTTGTTTACCAAAAATGAGAATGAACGTATTTCAAGTGGGTGTTGCCTTGGTTGGAAACGTTTTAAGATTATTTATGAAGTGTAAAGTGGATTTGTCTCAGTTCTCCGTAGTTTTCAATGTATGTGCCATTCAGTAGCGTTCATGTTACAGATGTGCCCTATGCAGTGGTAGGGTCAATAAAATGTCAGTAAAACTTTATTTTAGCAATTATGGAGGGGAAGAACTGCAAATAGCGGGTCCCCACTAATTATCTAACTTACCAACAACGTTTAAAATTAGGTCTTGCGAAGCTGCCAAATAATGCTGTATAATCGTATGTGTCTTCATACACCGGCTGCTATAGTCTGATAGCTTTGATTATATATACATATTTTCTCGTGAACCACAAATGCTATTTGCTTGATTTTTACAGAGTATGTTATAAATACCATTCTTATGAAGCCTGACAAATTGTATGCTGTAATTATGAATATTTTCAAATCATTTGTTTGTTTTTCCTAACATGTTACAAATGTTCCCTATGTGAAAGATGCATTATATCTTAATGACGTCTAAACAATTAAAGATATACAGATTATTATTTTTGGTAAAGTTATAATACATTGCTATTAACTATGTGTGTCAGTAAAAGTTTAAATTTCCTAAAGGATTTTTATTGATCTTGCAAAATAAGTGTTTAGGGAACATTTGTAACATAGAGGTGGGTTAGCCACCGGCTAAGGGCAGCGGCTCCGGCTCCAGCACCATCACCATGTCGCTGGAAAAGCGCTAAGTGAGCTCAGTGTAATGTCTGCTCTGGTGAGCTCACAGTGTGACCTAGTCGTGAGTTCACGTCTTCACTGGGTAGTCCTTGACAACTTAATTGACTCAAATCTTGGGCTTAATTGGTCAAAATGACCATTGGTTGAAGGTACTCAGGGACTGATGTGTAGAGAGACTTATTAAACCTGCAGGATTGTGGTTTTCCCAGATCAGAATTAACCAGATCACCACAAAGGAACATGGTAGGTGCTATTGCAACACAGATTACACAAATACATTGAAATCCAAGTTTGCAGTGGTCCTTGGGCCATTGTGTGGTGATCCAGATCACTTCAGCAGGAATTTTGCAGTGGTCTGGACTACAACTCTCTCTCTCTCTCTCTCTCTCTCTCTCTCTCAATTCAGTGCATTTGAATTGTCAAAGCAATTGGACATGCATGCATACATACATACATACATATACACTCACCTAAAGGATTATTAGGAACACCTGTTCAATTTCTCATTAATGCAATTATCTAACCAACCAATCACATGGCAGTTGCTTCAATGCATTTAGGGGTGTGGTCCTGGTCAAGACAATCTCCTGAACTCCAAACTGAATGTCTGAATGGGAATGAAAGGTGATTTAAGCAATTTTGAGCGTGGCATGGTTGTTGGTGCCAGACGGGCCGGTCTGAGTATTTCACAATCTGCTCAATTACTGGGATTTTCACGCACAACCATTTCTAGGGTTTACAAAGAATGGTGTGAAAAGGGAAAAACATCCAGTATGCGGCAGTCCTGTGGGCGAAAATGCCTTGTTGATGCTAGAGCTCAGAGGAGAATGGGCCGACTCGATTCAAGCTGATAGAAGAGCAACTTTGACTGAAATAACCACTCGCTACAACCGAGGTATGCAGCAAAGCATTTGTGATGCCACAACACGTACAACCTTGAGGCGGATGGGCTACAACAGCAGAAGACCCCACTGGGTACCACTCATCTCCACTACAAATAGGAAAAAGAGGCTACAATTTGCACAAGCTCACCAAAATTGGACAGTTGAAGACTGGAAAAATGTTGCCTGGTCTGATGAGTCTCGATTTCAGAGTCAGAATTTGGCGTAAACAGAATGAGAACATGGATCCATCATGCCTTGTTACCACTGTGCAGGCTGGTGGTGGTTGTGTAATGGTGTGGGGGATGTTTTCTTGGCACACTTTAGGCCCCTTAGTGCCAATTGGGCATCGTTTAAATGCCACGGCCCGTTGTTTCTGACCATGTCCATCCCTTTATGACCACCATGTACCCATCCTCTGATGGCTACTTCCAGCAGGATAATGCACCATGTCACAAAGGTCGAATCATTTCAAATTGGTTTCTTGAACATGACAATGAGTTCACTGTACTAAACTGGCCCCCACAGTCACCAGATCTCAACCCAATAGAGCATCTTTGGGATGTGGTGTGTAACGTTATGTTGGGTGTATTTGGATAAGAGTATTTGGACTCTGAGCTGAAGCACGGATCTAAAGAAGACCTCTCCCCCCCAAAGTTATCAGATTTCCTTAGCTCATCAGCTTGGAACTGGTTTGCATCAAAGTGACAGTTTTGGGGAGGATGGCACCGAGAAGAGGCCAAATAGTTTGTTATTCTGCTATGAGATGTCTGGAGAAAGGGGCCTGTGGGTGATAAAAACTCTTTGAAGTGGATGAGAGCCGAAATCCCGACATAGAGCTACGAACCCAGGCCAACCGGCATTTCCAAAAGATGGCATGGATTGACATCAGTCATAAATCCAAAGTCACAAAAGATTAAGTCTGTTTTAGTTACTTGTGATAAATTGTTGATATCCTAAGCGTTGGCATTAGAGTCATTAGGTGATTAATCGAGTACTGTTCTGTTGGGTTGTTACTGAATAGCCAAAACAATGATTACCCAAATGTCCCCATGTGAAGCATTGATTGTTAAGGTACCAGGAACAGAGATTCCTGAATTCCTTGGACGCCTAGGCAGTTTGGACTTTGAAGTAGAGTCGCGTCGAACTCAGTTGGCAAACGACACTACGACGCAACTCGAAAAAGAGTCGATAGAGGTGATGAAAGTTATGGCTAGCTTAGCACTTGCGAGCTCAAGGGTAGTGAACTGGATCATAAGCAAGTTTGAAAAACTGAAAAAGCTAGGAGAAAAGTATGCTAAAGCGAAAGAAGAAAGAGCCAAACGGCATGGAATGGTTTTAGAATTTGAAGGAAAGCTAGATACTTGTGGAAAACAAGTCATTGTGTTGAATGCTGAAAAAGAGGACTTAATTGAACAGAGAGAGCAATTAGGAAATGATTTAAGACAATGTCAAGTTGAATTGGAAACAACTCTGATCCAAGTAAAAGGTCTGCAAAATGACAGATGTAAAGCGGTTGAAAATGAAAGGATAGTTTTGAAGGACCGGGATGTTTTGGAAATGCGTCTTTGCAAAACAGTCAGGGAGAAAAATTTGGGCACTGTAAAAATGGAGATACTCGAAGGCGAGGTCATACATTTAAAAAGGGACAGTGAAGAAATGAGGAGAGTAAATCAGGTGCTTAGGGGAGAACTCAAATCAACTGAAGTTGAAAATGAGCGTCTCAAGCAACAAATAGGGGCCCTGAAAGCTGCCTCTTGGTGGGCTGCAAAGCTGACACCTGACAGCATAAAGGAACAGCCGGAACCGGCCAATGCACGGAGTCGCACACCGTCTCCACATTTAGGCCCCGGGTTGCCTCGTCCTGATCGTACCCCTCCCTGTAGTCTTTCTCCACCCAGGGTAAGAAGCTCGTCGCACAGACGAACTTCCTCTCCCGAGAGTCCAGACCGAAAGGTTAACATGCGCCAGTTGAGAGAACTGGCTAAAGATTGTGAAACCTTTAACCCAGCAGACAAGGAAGGAAATGTGGAAGCGTATATTAAGGACATTAAGTATGCTTTGAGTTTCTATCCTGAGGCTACGGAGAAGGAAAAGGTTCTCCTAATCCGCAAAACTACCTCTCGCCAAGTCCATTCTTGGATGGAGAGGCAAGGGTCCATGGTCTGCGATAGGTTTCAACGCTTGTGCAGAGCATTAGTTAGGGACTATTCCAGGTTCATTGATCCAGTGGCAGCAGTGACTGCCGCACAGCAGATCAAACAGGGTAAGCATGAGTCCCCCCGTGATTACTATGAAAAGCTTAGGAAAACCTATTTTGCGGGTCAAGATCGACCCGGGGCCGAGGAAGAGGTGAGCTTTAAAGGGTTGTTTGTTGCTAATTTGTTCCCAGCGATTAAGGAAATGATCATATTACATGCAGACGCAATGTATATGAACATAGCTGAAATTCGAAAAAATGGCACAGAAAGCTTGTGAAAGCAAGTACAATAGCACTTCTGATCGTAAAGATTCAAGCACCCAAGTACTGGCAAGGCGCTCTGAGAGCCCTATTTCTCCACTGGAGTTAGAGGGGACAGAGATTCAAAGAAGGAAAGAACCTCCCAAGGATGGAATCCAAGACACCCAGGCTTACAATAAAAAAAAGAAATCTGCTCCTAGCCTAGGTGGGTTAACTCAGTCTCTGAGCAATGTTGCAGTTTCTGAGCTACTGCTACGCTTAGCTCTGCTCCCTTTGCCCCCTCTTCCCAAACTGGAAGTTAGTAGCCAGGGTAAAGGGCCGGACTCGCCACCTAAGGAATGACTAGCTCTGGAACCACCCCCTGTCCCCGCCTCTGTGTTTTTGATTGGATGTGAGGAACAGCAGGGGGGTTTCTCTGACACATCAGCCCACTGGGACCTCCCAGTGGGGGAAGTTGCCTGCAGGCAAGCTGAACCTTTGGTGATGTTACTGGGTGATCTGACACAGAGAGGCAGAGCCAAGCAAGTTTACATAGAAGTGACCATTGAGAATGTGTGGGAGTGAGGAGCCTTGTTGGACACTGGGGCTGAAATTTGTTTAATGTCTGCCACCACAATGGGCAACCTGAAACAAATTATGGAAACCTCAGACCAACGACTGAAAGTGGAAGCTTGTAGTGTGAACATTACAAGTTACACAGAGACTAAGGCACAGCTCACTCAAAAGGCATTGTTAGAGTTCACCTTTGGGAAGATTAAGTTGGTTCATCCAGTTTATATTTCCAAATTTGAAACAGAGAAGTTGATCATTGGTCAGGATCTATTGAACAGGTTGTGGGCTCAAGTTGAATCACCAAAGCCGGTGGAATTGAATGACAGATATGATACAGCCACCAAGGTACAACTTCCCAATGAGACCATTTTTTGTGCATGTCCCTAAAGGGGGCACCGGCTTACCATGTAAGCCAACCATTCGAACCCAGGTCCCTACCAACTATTATAGACATAGTGAAGGTCAGGTGCCTGAATAACACCTGAATTCCCAGTCACCTCCCTCTGTTAATCAACTTCCACCTATTGGTTACCGTCAGTAACCATACTCAATACTGAGTAATACCAATTGTTTTTTTGTTTTAATGTACTAGTGTTATAATATGTAACCTGTATATGTGCTAGTATAGGATTGTCAATTTGATTGGAATACATTCTGCTTAAATAATGAACTATTAGTTTGTTTTCTTTGATTTCTCGGGGTCATGAATGGTGAAGTCCACTGTTGAATTCTGTTACATAACTTTGAGATAAATGCTTAACGTCTTATTTTGTCTTGAAGGGGATAACGTCCTAGTCGACCTCAGTCCCATTCAAGAAAGGGGGTATGTAGCGTTATGTTGGGTGTATTTGGATAAGAGTATTTGGGCTCTGAGCTGAAGCACGGATCTAAAGAAGACCTCTCCCCCCCAAAGTTATCAGATTTCCTTAGCTCATCAGCTTGGAACTGGTTTGCATCAAAGTGACAGTTTTGGGGAGGATGGCACCGAGAAGAGGCCAAATAGTTTGTTATTCTGCTATGAGATGTCTGGAGAAAGGGGCCTGTAGGTGATAAAAACTCTTTGAAGTGGATGAGAGCCGAAATCCCGACATAGAGCTACGAACCCAGGCCAACCGGCATTTCCAAAAGATGGCATGGATTGACATCAGTCATAAATCAAGCCCCCCTCCAATAGGACACTGGGGGCTGAAACCGAAATCCAATCTCAAGAACTCAGGAACCAATCACCTATTGATCTGACAGACTATAAAGGACAAACAAGGCCTTTCTTTCTCTCTCTCTCTCACCTGAACCAGTAACTCGCTGCCACAGCTCAACCTGTAGCTCTGTTGCCCGAACCGGAACCAGAAACCAACCAAGTCTTTGCCGGCAACAGAAGAGTTAAACTGGGAGAAGGAGATTGAGCCGTACAAAGAATTATTTTAAAGGACTTTATTAAATAAAGAACTTTACAGACTGCGCTGCCCGCCTGTGCCCACCTGATCAGTGGAGTTTTACAGCTGGACAAATGACTAAGTCGACTGAATACGAAAGTGTCAGTCATTTAAATAGCTATTTGAGTTTTAAGAAACTTGACCCTTGGAACAAACAGGGCCCTGCTTTCCTCAAAGACTTTGTCTTCAAGTAACTACGGTGGAAACCTGCTTACAAAGAAGATTTTGTGCACAACCTTGGAGCCTTCAAACCAGTGGAAAATCTGTTTGGAAACGACTCTACTTTCGCGAAACCCCAACTTCCAGGTGCATCGACTGAGTGGAAGTTCTTGGACAAAGCCGAACCGGACTGCCTTTGTTCCAAACCACACGGACCTCGTGCCGTGTGCTGTTATCTGAGCCCGAAGGCAGAGAGGCCTCTCTGCGACGAAGTTCAGATAAGTTTAACAGTTTGGAGTTCATGATTCATGACATTTGAGAAATCAATTAGAAATGTTAATCTGTGATTCATAACTCTAGAATGTGTAATATCATTTAGTTTTCTTAAATATAAATGTGTGTTGCATTAAACTGTTTTGTTGATAATTTTAGAAATAAAATCTGTCAACGCCGAGAAATATCTTCTCATTCCTGTTTAACTGTTTAGTCTGAAATTGACACAAGTTAATAGACATTAGATTATTGGTGGCCCTGCCTATCCTTAATCATTGAATAATAATCAGTTAAGGGAAATTGTGGTAACAAGTAATGATAGGATCTTTCTCTGTACCTAAACGTTAATGAGACTGATATATATATAACGAGAAGTTACCTGACATAAATACTAACCTGCGTAGTTATTTAATGTCTGACTAATAATACTAACAAGAGACTCACCTTCATCTTACTAACTGGTATTGTAGTCAATGTGTTTATAACCTCTTTTGTTTAAGATTTGTGTTATCATATGCGATCCCATGGTCTTTGATTTGGTCACGGAAGTGATTTGTCTTTGATTTGTTGATCTAGAGTTGAATTTTAATTAGTTTTTCCCTTTTGTATAATTAGTGTAGTGCTACATTTAGTCTTTGTTTTGAATAAATTTGACAATTTATATCTTTGGAATTGGTGTCTGCGTCCAATTATTACAGAAATTGAGTTCTACAAGATTCCAGGATTCGTGATAAGGTGATACTATAAATTCACTTCTTTAATTGAAATTTATAAGTGTACCTTACGCTACAGGTGGAACGGGAGCTTCGTGCCCTGGATGTGCATCCCACAAATCTCCATCAACTGCAAGATGCTATCCTATCAATATGGGCCAACATTTCTAAAGAATGCTTTCAGCACCTTGTTGAATCAATGCCACGTAGAATTAAGGCAGTTCTGAAGGCGAAAGGGGGTCAAACACAGTATTAGTATGGTGTTCCTAATAATCCTTTAGGTGAGTGTATATGGAAAAGGAACAATATGTGTACATCTCTGCATATGGTGCCCTAACAGATGTGCAAGTTACATGACAGACAGACACTCACACACACTTTCACACACTCACTTTCACAGACAGACAGACACAGACACAGACACACTCACTTTCACACAGAGACAGGCACATTTTCACACAGAGACAGACACACAAACACACACAAACAGACACAGACACACATACTTTGACAGACAGACAGACAGACACATGCATATTATGGGTCTTTGTTGGGTAGTGAAATGGGTAGCATCAGTCGCAGTGTGGGTAATGTCAGGGAGCCAATCATAGTCCCCGTTATTTGCATATCGTGGCGCAAAGCATTCTGGGAAAAGCAACTAAACACGTTTAGTCATGTATTTGTCCATAGTTTACACATGAGATGAAAGAGACAGTATGACGTATTGAGCACCTGGGATTCCTCATGTGTATGTGAGGGGCAGAGGAACCGGATCCCAAGTGTGCGTCCCAGGTGCTATAGGTTTCAAAGCATGCAGGGGAATAGGCACCCCACCCTGACACCTATAGAAGACTGGATAGGGAGATATAAATAGCAATGGGGAGACTCTTGTACTTGGTGTGGCTCTATCCATATAGTGGGGCCAGCAGCCACTTAGCAGGTGCAGCAATAGAAGCTCAGCCTGGGGAGACTGGATTTAGCATTTCCTCTCCATTTTGATAACTATCCATAATCATTTCTGCAAAATACTTCTATGATACCTATGTATGTTTTTTACTTGTACTATATTATACTATCAAGTATCAGTGTACACATACAATGTGACCTGTTACATTAATACAGAGGCCACGGAAGGCCAGATCACTAATAGCCACTGTCCCCTGATATTACACTTTTTTACAATCACTTTGGCACTCATTTCAGAACCTTGATGTCATTTTTCAAAACTCTAGACACTAAACTCACACCCGATGATCAAAATGCACATTTTTCAAAACTCTAACACTTTTTTACAATTGCTTGGATACAATACACATCAACCTCAGATCATTTGTTCATTGAACTAAAATGACACAACTTAACATCAAAGTATTACCATTTCAAAATGCAATTCACACATTACATCTGAGATCACTGTCTATTCATTTCATTACAAAGATCTAACTATCAATTGATACAGCTGCTCAAAATGATAAGTGACTGTTGCATTACTCTTAATGCATAGTTTTATGGAAACTGACAAACAGTATTCCATGTTTCGATCATGAAAGTTTCAGGATAATGAGATCCATTGACACCAATAACCGAGGAGCATGGTTTCTTAGGGTTACCATAGACTTGACTGTGTCTTCTTGTTTGTGAAGGAACAGGACTGTGTTTTCCTGTCTGGGTTCCCGCAGGCTTAAGTGTGTTTGTAAACTGCAGCGTAGGTTTGACCTACTATTAGAAAAAAAAAAAAAAAGGAGCGCTAATTAATTGTTCAATATCTGATACGCCGGTGATAATATAAAATAACGTGTTTATAGTTTATAGAAGTTTATAGTGTTTATGGTAAATGAAGAAAAGTCATTAAGTTATATACAAGTTCTATAAATGCAAACATTGAAAAGCATGTTTGTTGTTATTCCTATATAGGATTTAGTATTATTTGTGTTTTCTTGTTTTTTGCTATGTTTTCTCCCCTGTCGTTTATTGTTATTTTGCGGGCTTGCACGCCTTGGTTGTTGTGTACAAAACGATACATAGAAAATGGGAAAACGTGTTACTGTGTGGGAACAGCACTAGTAAGACGGGCGACCCGCCACTTAAAGGTACACATGTAAGGTACATGTATGATAACTATGGAGTGAAGCGGTGCGTTTGACTGGACAATAGGTGACAGAAAATTAAGGTTTCCAGAAGATGGGACTTTTGATTCAGATAGACTTGAGCACCTAAAAACGGTTTTGCAAAATAGGAATACAAAGCATTAAGAAATGAGAAACCAAAGCTAGCTATCTTAAAACATTTGTTAGAGAAAAGAAAGAAAAGACAACAGGCATAATTCAATCTGAATGCCCCGAAGACAAATTAAAAATATATATATATGTTTTTCAGTATAAATGACAGTCCTCAAGATACTGAAGGAAAATTACTAGATAAGTAATAAATAAGGGTAGTTTGAGACACTGCAGGTCAATATAACATGCCAACCAAAACCATGGTATCTGAATTTACTATGGATATAAATTAATATGTGTCTCTTTGTATGTTTGTACGTTTTCAGTTTGCGCAAGGTAAATGTCCATATTTTGACTTTTTCATGTACTGTATAGTCCAGAATATGACTAAGAGAGTCATAAGTCACAAATAGTTACAGAATGATAGCTAAAAAACGCCAGTTAAATATGTTGTAATAACAGACCTACAAGAAAGTCAGCATTTAACTGTACACAGAATGCTATTGCAAACAGAAATAATAATACAAAATTAAGTTATTTAAATAGGTCTTACGAATACAGAAGTTAAAAGTAACATGTTAGAAATGGAATTAGAGCCAAATTTAGAAATAGGAATCCGAGGCAACCACAAACATTCGGTGAAGGTTTCTTACATATTGATAAATAGATAACCAGATACTCCAGGAAATTAACGATGTGCTCATTTGGAAGCTATGAGTTCCACAATGAAGAGTTTTTAAATCCCTAGAAATAGATCCCTAAATACAATGTGTAGGTAAGAAATTAACTATTGATCAGTTCAATCTGGATTCGGGAACAGTTCTTCTGAACCTGTACTGGTGTAGATTGGACTTCAATAGGAGGAAGTGACACAATAAAGACATGAGCCGCGCAGGAGGACAGTCTTAGTGCCCACGCAGGTTCTTAGTTGGGGAAATCATTGACTGGACACATTTTTTGAAAATGTGCTTTCCTGAAGTACCTGGACATCATTATTGAGATCAATGAAAAGGCTTATTTTCCAAAGATTAAATACATTCATTAACTACAATAATGTAGTGAAATGTATATAAATAGTAATAATACAAATCGATCAAATATAACTTGCATTTTCTTGTAAGAAATTAGGAATAGGAGAAAGAACAGCTGTTGGGATGCAGTGCGATGTTATCCAAAATTGAAAGCGGTTGAGAAAGGAGAGTTTGTTCTGTGTGAGACAAATGTACTGCCACGAGAGACTCTGATGGTGATTGACTGGAATATGAGGGAAAATAATGAAGTTACTACAGGTATAACTAAAGGTGTAACATAACTAATTTAATGAAACATAGTCATGGCAAGTTATAAAACTGTTTGGAAATAGTCCTTTCACAAACAGAAATACCCTATCAATTAGGAAGAGGGGGGCAGGGGGCAAGGGCCGTATGTGCTCCTCTGCTCCCCCTGTTCGCCTGAGCAGACAAGCAGCCTGAGATGAGAGAGAGAGAGAGAGAGAGAGAGAGAGAGAGAGAGAGAGAGAGAGAGAGAGAGAGAGAGAGAGAGAGAGAGAGAGAGAGAGAAGTCAGAGACAAGGCAGAGACTGTAAGTATGTGTAAGGGTTCATAACTTATTACAAACAGAGCAAGAGTGTAATGAATGGTAATTTACACTGCTTGTATTAATAATGATAATAATATTGATGTTGATACAGACGAATACATCACATACTAGATGACAACCGCATAAAACTAATAATAATGAAAATAGGAATAATAGGAGTATGGAAATAATTTCAAATTATGGTTTATTGGTAAAAAATGAATTGAGAAACAAAGATTAATAACTGCCATCATTTACCCAACTACTATTAACTATGGTGTTGAAGGAGCTGCTGTAATAGTTATTGTAATGTTCTCAGGTATTTAAGTTAGATAAAAGGACAAAGATAAGCACATTGTTTTGAAACTTTGACAACTCCACACAAAAAGAGTATCTACACTAGGAAGTAAAGCTGATTCAATAAACACAGGAGATATGATGCTGCTGACGACAGCTGAGTGCTGTACTGAAATAATTTGATAAATGAGATAAATTGGAATCAAGATTATTATTATTTTGAATTGTCCCTTTACTAGAAACCTTATAGATTGTGCGAATGTCAACTAATGTGATAGAGATGCCTTTTATAAGGACGATCTCTGATGTTGTGTGAACCACACATTGTGTCTTCAGACTGATTTATTCCACATGGCAGATATGCATATTATGAATCGTGTCCTGAAGGAACCGATGTCTGACCCATATGGAGAAGATGCTGGTGTTCTTGTTGAGACACAGTAGGCCGAGGGCGCGGCTTTAAAGACAGCCTCACAGCAACTTGAACAGACCAATGCTGAGGTCCACTACGCTGAAGTGATGCTTGACTCAGTGGAGAAATAAGTTAAAATACTATAATTAAAGGTTTTCCAGATTATAGGAATCTACAATATATTGTGAAACTGCTCAGATGACGTCCGCAGTAGCACATATTCTTCTATTGATAGTTTAATTTATAATGTACTATTAGTGGAGATGTCACATTATTCAAATGAATAGAATGACAGCCATGAAGTCAGAATCAGTCCATTGCCCTTCACTTAAGATTTGTACAATGTATAATGTTTATAAATCAAAACGCAACAAATATATGTACAATACAGTTTACAAACTGAATTTGTAAAAAAGAATGTTTTGCTGACTTTTGTATTCTCTTTGAAGCAACAAAATGTATGTGTTATGTATGTCGTAACTAGGGTTTGACTTTTATGACCTGGGGCTGGATGAAATTTAATTTGAGATGCACTGTAAAAGCTCCAGGAAATTGCAACTGGCCACTGCACCTTCCATAAGAGAGCTCAAACATTTGCTAATGCATTGGTTGCCTCACAGGCACTCTTTCCCTGGTTTGCCCATGTGGCGCATGGTGTTGGCCACACGGGCAAAGGGGGGATGTGTGCATCAGTCTTTTAAATTGGTTTGCCCCAGGTTTTATAGTAACAGCTTAGCAATATTGTAGAACTTGCCACATTTGTCAAGCTCATAATCCTGCAATATGCAAATAGATTGTGTTCAAAAGCTTAAATGTTGTGGATATGAATATATACTTGTAATAATATATAGGTGTTCTAAATGGGTTGAAGCCTATCCCGTAGGAAGGCTGAAGTAGTAAAAGTAGCAAAAATACAGTTAAGGGATGTTATATGTAGATTTCGCATTCCAGGGAAATTTCCAGTGATAGGAACACTCACTTCACTGGGACAATAGTGCAGGAACTATGCAAAGCCCTGCGAGGTAAACAACATTTTCACTGCCCCATCAGGCTCAGTCAGCTGGAGCAGTGGAGAAACAAAATGGGATATTAAAGAATAAGCTGTCTAATATATGCAAACAAACAGGACTCAAACGTCCAGATCCCCTTCCTATAGTCCTAATGACAATGAAATCGTCAGCAAATTGAGAAAAACAGGTCTTTCTCTGTGTGAGATTATTATGGGATGACTTATGAGACTCTCCATCACTCCTCCATTGTCTGTAAGGGAAATGGACATCCACTTGATGGATGATGCTCTGTTGTCTTTTTGTATGGGACTAACACGTGCTTTCTAAGCTGTCCATTCACAGATGAAAGCCGCCCAGACTGAACCATCCCAGCAGGTTTACCACCCCTTCCAGCAAGGTGACTGTGTATATCAAAGCACACAAGAGAAAGTCCTCCCAACAGCCCAGGTGGACAGGGCCCTACCAGGTGCTCCTGACCACCCACACAGCTGTGAAGTGCCTAGGAACGACGACATGGATCCACTCCTCACACTGCAAACTTGCCAATCGAGGCGAACAGCACAACCCTGGTGGAGAACAGAGGGATAAAGGAATTGTTCTTCCACATCAGATTTGACATTACTGTATGTATGCAGGCCCTTGTAATTGCTTTTCCAATACTGCCAACTGGTTATTGATGATTGATTTCACATTGTGGTACGAGTATCGAGTGAAATGAGTGCTATCCACCTCAACAACACAGCGATAACATGGAGCCGGCAGGTGATCCAGGTCACAATAGAGGTCAAGCAGTGGGAGGAGGAAGACGTGGTGGTCAAAGGTGTAGCGTAAGGTACACTTATAAAATTCAATTAAAGAAGTGAATTTATAGTATCACCTTATCACGAATCCTGGAATCTTGTAGAACTCAATTTCTGTAATAATTGGACGCAGACACCAATTCCAAAGATATAAATTGTCAAATTTATTCAAAAACAAAGACTAAATGTAGCACTACACTAATTATACAAAAGGGAAAAACTAATTAAAATTCAACTCTAGATCAACAAATCAAAGACAAATCACTTCCGTGACCAAATCAAAGACCATGGGATCGCATATGATAACACACAAATCATTAAACAAAAAAGGTTATAAACACATTGACTACAATACCGGTTAGTAAGACGAAGGTGAGTCTCTCATTAGTATTGTTAGTCAGACATTCAATAACTATGCAGGTTAGTATTTATGTCAGGTAACTTCTCGTTATATATATATCAGTCTCATTAACGTTTAGGTGGAGAGAAAGATCCTATCATTACTTGTTACCACAATTTCCCTTAACTGATTATTATTCAATGATTAAGGATAGGCAGGGCCACCTATAATCTGGTGTCTATTCACTTGTGTCAATTTCAGACTAAACAGTTAAACAGGAATGAGAAGATATTTCTCGGCGTTGACAGATTTTATTTCTAAAATTATCAACAAAACAGTTGAATGCAACACACATTTATATTTAAGAAAACTAAATGATATTACACATTCTAGAGTTATGAATCACAGATTAACATTTCTAATTGATTTCTCAAATGTCATGAATCACAAACTCCAAACTGTTAAACTTATGTGAACTTCGTCGCAGAGAGGCCTCTCTGGCTTCGGGCTCAGATAACAGCACACGGCACGAGGTCCGTGTGGTTTGGAACAAAGGCAGTCCGGTTCGGCTTTGTCCAAGAACTTCCACTCAGTCGATGCACCTGGAAGTTGGGGTTTCGCGAATGTAGAGTCTTTTCCAAACAGATTTTCCACTGGTTTGAAGGCTCCAAGGTTGTGCACAAAATCTTCTTTGTAAGCAGGGTTCCACCGTAGTTACTTGAAGACAAAGTCTTTGAGGAAAGCAGGGCCCTGTTCGTTCCAAGGGTCAAGTTTCTTAAGACTCAAATAGCTATTTAAATGACTTTCGTATTCAGTCGACTTAGTCAATTGTCCAGCTGGATGGCTGGGCACAGGCGGGCAGCGCAGTCTGTAAAGTTCTTTATTTAATAAAGTCCTTTAAAAGAATTCTTCGTACGGCTCAATCTCCTTCTCCCAGTTTAACCCTTCTGTTGCTGGTAAAGACTTAGTTGGTTTCTGGTTCCGGTTCTGGCAACAGAGATACAAGTTGAGCTGTGGCAGCGAGTTACTGGTTTAGGTGAGAGAGAGAGAGAGATGCCGTGCGTTACCCTTTATACGCCTGTCAGATCAATAGGTGATTGGTTCTTTAGTTTGTGAGATTGGATTTCGGCTTCAGCCCCCAGTGTCCTATTGGAGGGGGGCTTGATGTATGACTGATGTCAATCCATGCCATCTTTTGGAAATGCCGGTTGGCACGGGTTCGTAGCTCTGTGTCGGGATTTCGGCTCTCGTCCATTTCAAAGAGTTTTTATTTCCTACAGGCCCCCTTCCCCAGACATCTCACAGCAGGGATTCCAAGCTATTTGGCCCATTCTTGGTGCCATCCTCCCAAGACTGTCACTTTGATGTAAACCAGTTCACATGCTGATGAGTTAAGGAAATCTGATAAATTTGGGGGGGAGAGGTCTTCTTTAGATCAGTGCTTCAGCTCAGAGCTAAAATGCTCTTATCAGAATACACCCAACATAACGCTACACTGGTTAATTCTGTTCTGGGAAAACCACAATCCTGCAGGTTTAATAAGTCTCTCTACACATCAGTCCCTGAGTACCTTCAACCAATGGTCATTTTGACCAATTAAGCCCAAGAATTGAGTCAATTAAGTTGTCATGGACTACCCAGTGAAGACGTGAACTAACGACTAGGTCACACTGTGAGCTCACCAGAGCAGACATTACACTGAGCTCACTGTGAGCTCACTTAGCGCTTTTCCAGCGACATGGTGCCGGTGCTGGAGCCGGAGCTGCTGCTCGGCCTGGGATCCAGCTGATCTTTTTTGAACCGGCCCGCTTTTCCACCGGTTTTGACGTCACTGGATGTGGGCGTTCCCAAGCATGGAGTAGAAGTGGAGAAACACAGCAATAGTAATCAGCACCGAGGCGACTGCGTCTTTAAACCCCATTTAACATCACAATCAAACTCATTCCGCGTCTATGGCAAATCGTAACCCTAATGTTACAAATGTTCCCTAAACACCTATTTTGCAGGATCAATAAAAAATTATTAGGATTTTTTAAACTTTTACTGACACACATAGTTAATAGCAATGTGTTATAACTTTACCGAAAATAATAATCTGTATATCTTTAATTGTTTAGACGTTATTAAGATATAATGCATCTTTCACATAGGGAACATTTGTAACATGTTAGGAAAAACAAACAAATGATTTGAAAATATTCATAATTACAGCATACAATTTGTCAGGCTTCATAACAATGGTATTTATAACATACTCTGTAAAAATCAAGCAAATAGCATTTGTGGTTCACGAGAAAATATGTATATATAATCAAAGCTATCAGACTATAGCAGCCGGTGTATAAAGACACATACGATTATACAGCATTATTTGGCAGCTTCGCAAGACCTAATTTGAAACGTTGTTGGTAAGTTAGATAATTAGTGGGGACCCGCTATTTGCAGTTCTTCCCCTCCATAATTGCTAAAATAAAGTTTTACTGACATTTTATTGACCCTACCACTGCATAGGGCACATCTGTAACATGAACGCTACTGAATGGCACATACATTGAAAACTACGGAGAACTGAGACAAATCCACTTTACACTTCATAAATAATCTTAAAACGTTTCCAACCAAGGCAACACCCACTTGAAATACGTTCATTCTCATTTTTGGTAAACAAAAAGAGAGATTGTTACATATGTTCCCTATGATGCATCTACAGAGAGAGAGAGACAGACAGACACTAACTCTCTCTCTCTCTCTCTCTCTCTCTCTCTCAGCTGGGAGTGTGTGGGAGGGGTCTGCAGTGAGCGGGAGTGCTGCTGAGAGCTCTGTCCTTTGGCTGCGTTTTTTTGTTGCTTTACTTTTTTCAGTTTGTTTATTTTGTCTTCTGTTTTCAGTGCTTTTCTTATTGTGGGGGAACAGGGGAGGGGAGGGGGGAGTACCGGTAGTTCTTCCCGGGTCGGGGGGTCGGACCCCCTGAATGCGTCTTTTGAAAAACTGACCCGACGCCATGGAGTCAAGATCGCTCCGGTGCAGTTCTGCCCCCTAGAGCAGTGTGTGTTAGCGGTTGGGGAGGTAGCAGGGTGTGAAAATATCAAGTCTGCTGCCATTGTTATCTTCTTAAAAACCACTGATCTGCTCAATCAGCTAGTGGCTAATGGCACAGTGTTAGACGACACTTTCACCCCGGTGTTGCCGCTCGCTGCTCCTGCCCGGAAGGTAACGCTGTCTAACGTCCCTCCGTTCATCCGCACCGGCTCGGGCAGCTGATGTCCGGCATTAAGAGGGTCCCGCTGGGCTGCAAAGCCCCGCAACTGAAACACGTCGTGTCCTTCCGAAGGCAGCTGTATATGATCCTCAATAACATCAATGAGGATCTTAATGTCATTTTTAAATTTAAGATCGACAATACCGACTACGTCGTGTTCGCTACTTCGGAGTCCATGAAGTGTTTCAGGTGTGGGAGCGAGGGGCATGTCGTGAGGAACTGTCCCGAACAGGACAGGGAGCGGGAGGAGGAGCGGGGCGACGCGGGGAGGAATAGAGACACCGGCCCGCAGCCACAGATGCAGCGGGCAGACAGAGATCGAGCCCCGGCGGAGGAGACAGTCGCCGGTCGGACCGATGGTACCACTGATGCCGTGACGGGGGAAGAGCTGCCCGGAGGCGATGACGCACAGCTGGGGGACGGGGTCGAGGCAGCGGGGGATAGTGACGACCGAGACGCCGGGGGGAGATGGTGTTGAGGCGGTGCACGGGGCGCTGGTTAGTGACGAGGAACAACCTCAGCAGCCAGCAGACGGGCGGACAGACACACAGGGTGTAGCCGAGGAGGAGGCAGGGCCAGGCTCGGCGGTACAAGCCGAGGCGCCGGGTGGAAAAAACGCACTAAGAAGGTGCTGGGAGGGAGCACGGACGGTGTTGGTAAATAGTGGCAGTAAAAGAAGTGGTGGCACAGTAGTGAAGCTGGGGTAGCGAGCGGCTTGGTGGGGAAAGGTCCGGCTACACGCTGGAGCATCGCGGCTCGGAGTGACAGTGAGGGCGGCTTCACGGATTCCTCTCTCGCCTCCTCGTCCTCGGTGAGTCAGAGCTGCAGTGAAGGATATCAGGAGGTTTTTAGAGAAAACGAAGGGAAAGAGGTCTGTTGTAGTGGAGCAGTTTTTCCCAGATCGTGCACGCCTGCTGGCCTCTATTAAGTTTTTACAGAAACCCTGACCTATCAATTTGTACAACACTCACTGAAAACCATGTTTGGGGTCAATTCCTGTTTTTCAATTCCAATTCCTCCTACAAATCAATTCAAAATTGCAATTACTTTTTGCATTCACAGAATATTCTTTATTGGAATTGAATTGAAAAGGGAATTAAAAATTGAATTGGAATTGACCCCAACCCTGTTGAAAACAAAACAAAAAATACAGATCTGGTTCTTCAAATCTTCACTCTGGTTTCATTCTGTGTCGTAGTTCATTTATCTTGCTGTTAATTGCACCACCAATTACACTCTTTGGGGTACTGGGCAATTTTTTCAAGGTAGCCCCTAAAAAACATGTATCACATAGATTTAATGACTTGCACATAGATATATAAAAATCTTTTAATAAACATACCACATATCTTTGAGAAGGGTTCATTAGTTACATATTGCCACAGTAAATCAACATTTTTGTGTGTGGGTGTATTTAAACGTTTTGGTGTATGCTCTTAAACTTGTCTTACACTAGTTCATAGTAAAATCTGTACTTGGCGAAGCAGCTATGCAAAGGCAGTCTTTTCTCCATTAATACCTTGCTTAAGCATTACATTGATGTGGCACAACTGGACTGAAATGTGAAGTATTTGCTCAAAAGTCAAATTTAAATGAGACATGAAAGTTTATATTGTCAAGGATCCCATGGCACTATTCATTATTATTATGTATTAATATGTCTGAAGCATTAATCCAAGGTGATTTACAAGGTGTTGTTGAAAGAGTGACGTGGCTGAATTCTAAGTCAGGCTTCCCTCAATCAGGTCTAACAAATTTGTTATGACTCCACCTTTACTGCTGTGTAGTAATCTGCTGGTACAAAATGGCTGCACCCCAGAGGGTGGTGGGTGAAGTGAGTCTGTAGAGCACTTTGGGATCTTTCCAGCTGCTACATGTAAGGTATTATTATTTATTAATAAATTAACTCTAGTCTCTGAAACTAAAACAAAGGCCAAAGGAACATTTCAAATGCTAACCCTTTGTGTTCTATACAGTTAAAAAGGAGAGTTAGAAATTTTGTACAACAGCATTTACATACAATATATGGCTTCCACCTTTAAGCGATCCAGAGGTGTCTTTTTCTCCGAAGTTGGATCTCTCTTGCTGCCACCACCACGAAGATTGCTCTTTAGTAATGTTGGAAAGTCAAAGACAGCAACCGTCAGGGTTCTTGCATATGACGTATTCGTGCTGCACCTCTCTGCAAGGATCCAGGACAGTTTGTCAATGTAAACTCCAGTGCCTGGGAATATTTCCACCTAAAAGACAATGGTAAATAAAAAACAAGTTTATCCCCAAACTATTCTTATATTATGTTAAGTGGAATACATTATCAGTAAGGCTGTGATTTTGTTACAGAAATGTGTTATTAAAGACCACAGTATGTCTCAATTCTAAGTTTATTAATTTACAGACATAATAAAGTCAGTGAATCTGTGACACCCATAATTCAATTACATTCTTATTATCAACTATAACTATGAATATAACTGATAATGTAGCATCATTAGATTGTTTACAACCAATATTTGTTTTCAATATATATATTTTTACCTTGTCTTTGTAATATTGTAGACCAAGAGTGTTATACCTGTTTTGGTGATTCTTTGTCAGATTCAGAACAATTTGCTGTGGGGCTGTCAGAACCACTTGATGGTGACACACTTTTGTCTTCATTGCTGATAAATGTGGCTTTTGTTACAATTTTTTTCAGATTGTCCAAAAGGTCTGGAATCTCTGGAGAAAAAAACCTTAGTATTAAATGATAATCATTTCTAGTAATATATTTAATACAAAGTGAAAACAAAACCATCAATGCCTGCAATTATACTTGAGAGACTTGCTCTATGTTATTGGGAAACTGACCTTTTTGTGGGTCATTAACATTAGCTACGAAAAAAATAAAAAAGATAAAATACAACAATTACCAGGTCTAATGTAATGCATATAGTCATTAATGTAGGATTATGAAGTTATGTTGAAAAACTTTATTTAATAATCAGTATTATTAAACTATTAGACAGTGCACATTAAGAGTCTGTATTGTGGTTCTAGATTACTTCAGTATGATCAACTATAATACATTACTCTGGAATCTAAATTACTGAAGAATAACATTTATCAAGGTAAGGAATTATTTGCTATAAATAAAAAAACTTACCATCAACCATACGGTTTCGAAGACATTGGTTTTCATTTTTAAGTCTTGTGTTTTCCTTTTCGAGCTGCTTAACGTTTTGCTGTAGCTCAACTTCACTGGACTCTTTAAATGTCTGTAGAATATGACGGGATCTAATTCTTGAAGCTCCATCGGTTTTCTTTCTTATTTTGTGCTGTATTCAGAGAGGAAAAGAGTTTAAAATGAAAATATATATATATATATATGAATATGATTAAAAAAAAACAATCCTGCAATACATTTATTTAATATTTGCAGTAATTATCTCACCGGTAACTGTGGTTCATCAAGGTCACTATCATCTGAAATTTGAAGTTTTTTGTTTGGTTTAGGTACTCTCTTCATTTTAGGACAGGGCATTTTTGTTAGGTCATTAAGTTTTCTTCTTAGTTCGCCTTCTTTTCCTAAAATAAAAATAAAATAAATAAAACCCTGCATTATGTCCACAGATATTTGGGGATTATATTTATTTGTCATAAAAATACTGTGCTTTGACCATACAAATTAAGATGAACAGCCAACACTGAATCAAAACTGAAGTTAAATTATATCTGGTTTAATTTATTTTGTGATTTGGGGGATTTTATTGTAAAGCACAACACACAATAAATCGTTCTTACAAATGCCAGTCAAGTATGACGAGTTTTTAGCGCCCTCACCACCACCTACCATGTTATAAGAGTATGTTAGACGTACAACACATTAATAACTTAAACATTCATTTCAAATATACTGTGATTGTATATATCAAATAGCATGTAAAGACTTTAATGTTTTTTTTTTTTAAATAAACATTGTTACCAGTCATAATGATCTGCGCTTCATGGACAGGCCATCCACCTTTTGGAGGTTTGTTCGTGTCTCTCCACTCTGCTCTGAAGTTTCGAGTCGTCTCTTCGTCATCATCAGCAATGCTGAATAAATCAAAATTGCGAAAGCAAGCAGTGGGAATCACGCTGTAAGAGTCTTTGTCGACCCCGCTTTCCCACTTCACCAACGCGTGCATCACCGCCATACTACCTTCACCTTCTCGTCCGTTTTTCCCCCGACAAGTCACGGCACAAAAAACAGTCCCGCTCTGCATTCTGGTACTTGGCGTTCTTAATAACACCAACAGGGTGTAATCGCATAGACCACTCGAGTATAAAGTACTACATATCCCATCTGTTACAGTTTTTTTTCTTCTTCTGAAACTGCAAGCGCACTACATAAAGTTTGGCAAATGAAGAAATTTGGATGATGAGTTTACAATCTTATAAACAGTATTTAAGTAAACCTAGATATGCAATTCCAAAAAGATCAGCATCGAGATGGAGAAACAGGATACAAAAATAATAATACAATGTTTATACTTTTTGTATTTTAATTACAGTATGTAATTATTGCCTTTTGATTTACATTTACAGAAAAAGAACGGCGGCAAACGTGGACTACCCAACAAGAAGCAACAAAGTTACTAAAATATCAGATTCTCAGGTAAGCTTCATGCAGCCATACATGTATAATTATAAAATCAATCCAAAAAATAGACCTTGTTTACCCTACAACTGATTTGAGTGTTAATTCTATTTAAGATATAAAAAAATATTTTATTTTCTGAACTAATAATCTGTGAACATTCTATTATCTCTATAATTTTAATTAATACATTTATTTTATTATTGGTGGAACATTATGTTTTTCAGCTCAGATGATTTCACGTACCATCAATTTTTCTGTTAATAAATGTGCAAAAACAAATCAGATGGATAGGCCCCTACATATGAACATTAAGTTAAAGGCCTAGAGTGAGTGTTCTTCACTTCCAGTCATGGCGGGCCACAATCCAGCTCTTTGTAACTCATCAACAACCAAAGACCTGGGAAAAGGGTTAAATGGCTTCAGTTAAGCCAATTAGGTAATTAAGAGCTCAACTGGAAAAAAAACAGCAGGCATAGGGGTACTTTAGGACCACAGTCACTGATATAACCTACAATGTTGTTGTAATGAAAATCAGCAGACAGTGGGCCTCCTCCAGGACTAAGGTTGAGAAGCACTGGTCTTGAAGACCACAATAACAATCGACCTCAAGGGCTAGGGATATTCGAGGTGATGCTAAACCAGTCCTGAATGTTTAAATATAATGTTATTTTCTTGTAGTGTGCCGTTGCTGTTAATGCAACCAGTTATATTGAGCCATCAAATACAGAAGCTGACGAAAGACATCAACATGTAAATTTAGTTGTAAATTTAAAGTGTGTGTGAAAAGTATTTTGTATATGGAGATTAACCCATAGTTTCACAGATAAATTGTGGACCAGTGATATTCAGGATCTTCAAAACAAGTCCTGAATGCTCAAACTTAACACTTCTTTTTTTAGAGTGTCGTTGCTGTCAATCCAGCCAGTGATGTGGAGCCATCAGATACAGAAGCTGATGAAAAACAACATGTAAATTTCCTAAATTAATATGGTGCATCAAAATACTTATTTAGCACTTTCAACTGTTTCTTTGTGATTCCTAAAATTACTTTACAGGCTGGGGCTGGGGGAAGACACTGCGCCCGCCTGGAGAAGCCTGTACAAGCCCCCCTCAATAAGAGAGCTGGCAATCTGCAGTGGAGGGTGTTACACACCATTATTGCTGTCAATTCTTTTATTACTGTTCTTAACCCTGCTGTGTCCGACGCCTGCCCATTCTGTGCTCAGAGAGAGACCGTGTTTCACTGTTTCAGCACTTGCTCTCGGTTGTCACCCATTTTTAGTCTTTTAACTCGTCTTTTTACTGATCTTAACCTGATTTTTAACACAAAGGTTTTTATTTTAGGGGCGCGATACACCAGAAAGACCAAACATGTGGACCAGCTGGTAAACTTCTTGCTGGGCCAGGCTAAAATGGCCGTCTATAAGACTAGGAAGAACAGAGTGTGTGGGGAGGGCAGTGAGGATGCAGTGAGAGTGTTTGCCATGCTGGTCAAGTGCAGAGTCAGACTAGAGTTTAACTATTACAGGCTGATGAATGATTTGGAGAGTTTTGAACAGGTCTGGTGTATTAATGATGCCCTTTGTGAATTGTATGACGGGGAGTTGGTTTTTATTATGTAATTCATTTATAGGGTTTAGTATTTGATGGTTGTTTTGTTGTGTGTATTGGGTTGCTTTCTTTAAAAGTGTACAGATCAGTGGCGGAGTTAATGCTTGTTGGGGGGAGACAAACAAAGGGGAACACTATTTTTTATTTATTTATTTATTTTCTTTTGTATGAATTATTGCGTGTTGCAAACAGGCAATGAAGTCTGATAAAAGTCAAAAAGTCTCTCTCTCTCTCACACACACACACACAGCCAGCAAGACACACAGAGCCAGCCAGCTCAGCGATGACATCACAAACATCTCTCTCAGGTGACTCCTATGACATCACAGAGCACGTACATTCCGTTGCTTGCCGTCTGTCAACCACTCAGTCACTGCCAGCCAGACTGGCTGGCTGACTGGATGGTGGGGCTGCTTGCTGCTGCTGCGTACCTTAGCAAGCTTATTTGCTTGACCGGCCTTCCTCCTCCGCCCACATGCCCACCTATGTCCGATCTGCTGTTCACCTGGATCACAGCTCCGCCCCAACAAGGCAGAGCCTCCCAAGAATGGTACAAACTCACCCACGATCCCCTCCACGGAAAGCTATAGCAAAAGGCAAAAGCATTATACGTAATGAAGAGGAACCCGAGTCCAAGACGCATCCGACCAGCCATACATATTTGTGTGTATTAAAGATCACATTTTATTACATTTAGATTTTCTGTACTTTATTACATCTTTTTGTGATTTTTAAATGTATTGTTTCTTTTCCTTATATATGTATGTATGTATGTATGTATGTGTGTGTGTGTCTGTGTGAAAGTGTATGTGTTTGTGTGTCTCTGTGTGAAAGTGAGTGTGTGTGTGTCTGTCTCTGTGTTTGTGTGTCTGTCTCTGTGTGAAAGTGAGTGTGTGTGCGTGTGTCTGTCTGTGAAAGTGTGTGTGTGTGTGTGGGTGTGACAGTGTGTATGAGTGTCTGTCTGTCATGTAACTCGCACATCTGTGAGGGCACCATTTTTGCAGAAAGAGATGTACACATTTTGGAGCAACATATGCTGCCATCCAGACATCGTCTTTTCCAGGGACATCCCTGCATTTTTCAGCAGGATAACGCCAAACCACATTCTGCCCAGATTACAAGCGCATGGTTGCGTAGGCAGAGAGTGCGGGTGCTAGCATGGCCTGCCTGCAGTCCTGACCTGTCTCCGAATTGAGAATGTGTGGCGCACTATGAAGTGCAAATTAAGACAACGAAGGCCCTGTGCAGTTGCGCAGCTGAGGAAATGCATAATGGATGAATGGGGGGAAATCCCACTTGCTAAACTTAACCAAGTGGTGTCTTCAGTGCCCAAGTGCTTAATAAGTGTTATTAAAAGAAAAGGTGATGTTACATAGTGGTAAACAGTCGACTGTCCCAACTTTCTTGGTTTCTTTTCACTGCTAATGAGATGCTGTAGAGTGAGTTAGTTATATTGCTTTCAGGAGCTCTAATCGTATTGATGAGTTCATGCAGCATTTGTAATTGAATTTCAAAAAGAAATCCTTGCTGTCTGGCCTGTGTGTATGAGATGTACTCTGTCAATCTTTGGCTAACAACTGAAACATTGGTAGAACAGAAATGGCAACATAAAAAAGAAAAGTACATTTTAAAAGAGCACATTAAATAGGATGAATATACAGTTTTTTACAATCACTTTGTCACTAATTTCAGAACCTTGATGTCATTTTTCAAAACTCTAGACACAAAACTCAAAACGGTCATCACTTGTAACACAGGCTGTCCAATGTTCAAAACATTGCATTGTGCATTCATATCTTTAAAGAAACCTTGCACTTGCAGACTTGTTGGTTCAAATAATTCATTTATCATGAAATACCATAGTAACATTTATTTAGATCACCCACACAGAAGATACCGATAGTTTCACTGTGTAGTTGTTCGTACAATCATTAAATATTGTAGTACAAAATATGTGATACATGTTTCATTATGGTACTACACATAAATACATCACTGTAAAAGGACTAGTAGAGAGAATACTACAGACACAGTGGAATCATTGAACAAAATCTGAAATGTATTGATGCAATACAATCAAATCACACCATAGGTTTCTTTGAATCCATGCAACAATAATTAGCTACAAAAAAGAACAAAACTACAGTAAAATGTCAACTGCAGTGTTCCTCACCTGGCTTAGTGTAAAACAAAGGATTGATTACTGTACTTCTGAATTTCCATCAGCCCTGTGTTCAGGTTCAGGTTCTCACAACCATTTTTCACAAGAGGCATCTTGAAACTGAACATACCTGAACATACTCAGTCATCAGCTGCTTCACTCTGTCTGCATTTCTTTCAAAAGGCACACTATACTCTGTGCTACACATTGGTATGCAGTATACAGTCATTTGACAATTGAGAGTAGCCTAATGTTTAGTGCATGCTGAAGACTTGCCGCTTCTCAGTACGGAAATTTCTGATGATTGAGGCCACAGTTGATCCTGAGTTGATTCTGAGGTTTGATTGAATCATTGTAGCTGCCTCAGTCATGGTCATGCCATGATTTACAACATGCTCTACAACTATTTCTCGGATTTCACTGGACACTATTTGCTGTTGCTGCCGCTGTCTGGTCCGTGGCCTTGTCCTCTACCACGTTCCCCCAACACCTCTCAAATGAGGCCCATGGCTGCCTCTCTGGTGAGGCCTAAGCCCTCCTCTATGACGAGGCCCACGACCACCTCTCAGAAGGGGTGCATGTCCCCTTCCATTCCTTTGACCACCACGTCTTCCTCCTCCCACTGCTTGACCTCTATTGTGACCTGGATGACTTGCCGGCTCCATGTTATCACTGTGTTGCTGGGGTGGATAGCACTCAATTCACTCGATACTCGTACCACAATGTGAAATCAATCATCAATAACCAGTTGGCAGTATTGGAAAAGCAATTACAAGGGCCTGCATACATACAGTAATGTCAAATCTGATGTGGAAGAACAATCATCTTCAACCAGGTTGGAGCGTTAGTTGCAATGCCTTTAATACACGCAGCGTGGAGAGGAACAGTGACTCAAGTAGATCCCAAAGTCGCTCTGCCTTCATTTTAACAGTCAGAGCTTTTATACACAAAAATCAAAGAGCTGGTTATAATCAGAAAGTCATTACTATGTTATCTTAAAAGTTAGCTAAGCAGAATTTATATCATTATAGGACAGAGTTCATAGATCAACACATGGATTAGGGAGCAGGCACTTCAATCATACTGTTTGACATTGTCTCCAAGATTCTCATCGTAAATAACAAACAGAAATCAAACTACCTTCTGGCCTGACCTTCTAGCTTGACCTTATCTTTCTTAAGTATACAAGAGAGAAAAACAGGTATTAGAGAAAGAATTTCTAACTTTCCTTCCACACTGCAAACATGGTGTGGAAAAGTGCTACATGATGATGAATGATGATGAAATATTACATCCATAGATAATGTAGTCCAACTGGTTCATGCTCCTCGTTTATTGATGTCAATGGATCTCATTATCCTGAAACTTTCATGATCGAAACATGGAATATTGTTTGTCAGTTTCCATAAAATTATGCATTAAGAGTAATGCAACAGTCACTTATCATTTTGAGCAGCTGTATCAATTGATAGTTAGATCTTTGTAATGAAATGAATAGACAGTGATCTCAGATGTAATGTGTGAATTGCATTTTGAAATGGTAATACTTTGATGTTAAGTTGTGTCATTTTAGTTCAATGAACAAATGATCTGAGGTTGATGTGTATTGTATCCAAGCAATTGTAAAAAAGTGTTAGAGTTTTGAAAAATGTGCATTTTGATCATCGGGTGTGAGTTTAGTGTCTAGAGTTTTGAAAAATGACATCAAGGTTCTGAAATGAGTGCCAAAGTGATTGTAAAAAAGTGTAATATCAGGGGACAGTGGCTATTAGTGATCTGGCCTTCCGTGGCCTCTGTATTAATGTAACAGGTCACATTGTATGTGTACACTGATACTTGATAGTATAATATAGTACAAGTAAAAAACATACATAGGTATCATAGAAGTATTTTGCAGAAATGATTATGGATAGTTATCAAAATGGAGAGGAAATGCTAAATCCAGTCTCCCCAGGCTGAGCTTCTATTGCTGCACCAGCTGGCCCCACTATATGGATAGAGCCACACCAAGTACAAGAGTCTCCCCATTGCTATTTATATCTCCCTATCCAGTCTTCTTTAAATGTCAGGGTGGGGTGCCTATTCCCCTGCATGCTTTGAAACCTATAGCACCTGGGACGCACACTTGGGATCCGGTTCCTCTGCCCCTCACATACACATGAGGAATCCCAGGTGCTCAATACGTCATACTGTCTCTTTCATCTCATGTGTAAACTATGGACAAATACATGACTAAACGTGTTTAGTTGCTTTTCCCAGAATGCTTTGCGCCACGATATGCAAATAACGGGGACTATGATTGGCTCCCTGACATTACCCACACTGCGACTGATGCTACCCATTTCACTACCCAACAAAGACCCATAATATGCGTGTGTCTGTCTGTCTGTCTGTCAAAGTATGTGTGTGTGTTTCTGTGTGTGTCTGTGTCTGTCTGTCTGTGTGTGAAAGTGTGTGTGTGTCTGTCTGTCTGTCTGTCATGTAACTTGCACATCTGTGAGGGCACCACTAATGCAGAAAGAGATGTACACATATTGTTTATTTTCCATATATATGTATGTATGTATGTATGCATGTCCAATTGCTTTGACAATACAAATGAATTGAATTGAGAGGGAGAGAGAGAGAGTAAGAGAGAGAGAGAGAGAGACAGACAGACAGACAGACAGAGAGACACACACACACACACACACACACACACAGAAAGCCAGCCAGCCAGCTCAGCGATGACATGACGAGCCTCTCTCAGCTTACTGCTATGACATCACAGAGCACGTACATTCCGTTTAACAAATCGTTAAACAAAAAAGGTTATAAACACATTGACTACAACACCAGTTAGTAAGACGAAGGTGAGTCTCTCGTTAGTATTATTAGTCAGACATTAAATAACTACGCAGGTTAGTATTTATGTCAGGTAACTTCTCGTTATATATATATCAGTCTCATTTACGTTTAGGTGCCGAGAAAGATCCTATTTGTTACCACAATTTCCCTTAACTGATTATTATTCAATGATTAAGGATAGGCAGGGCCACCAATAATCTAATGTCTATTAACTTGTGTCAATTTCAGACTAAACAGTTAAACAGGAATGAGAAGATATTTCTCGGCGTTGACAGATTTTATTTCTAAAATTATCAACAAAACAGTTTAATGCAACTCACATTTATATTTAAGAAAACTAAATGATATTACACATTCTAGAGTTATGAATCACAGATTAACATTTCTAATTGATTTCTCAAATGTCATGAATCACAAACTCCAAACTGTTAAACTTATGTGAACTTCGTCGCAGAGAGGCCTCTCTGGCTTCGGGCTCAGATAACAGCACACGGCACGAGGTCCGTGTGGTTTGGAACAAAGGCAGTCCGGTTCGGCTTTGTCCAAGAACTTCCACTCAGTCGATGCACCTGGAAGTTGGGGTTTCGGGAATGTAGAGTCGTTTCCAAACAGATTTTCCATTGGTTTGAAGGCTCCAAGGTTGTGCACAAAATCTTCTTTGTAAGCATGGTTCCACCGTAGTTACTTGAAGACGAAGTCTTTGAGGAAAGCAGGGCCCTGTTTGTTCCAAGGGTCAAGTTTCTTAAGACTCAAATAGCTATTTAAGTGACTGACACTTTCATATTCAGTCGACTTAGTCAATTGTCCAGCTGTAAAACTCCACTGATCAGGTGGGTCTGTGAAGTTATTTATTTAATAAAGTCCTTTAAAATAATTCTTCGCTCAATCTCCTTCTCATAGTTTAACTCTTCTGTTGCCGGCAAAGACTTGGTTGGTTTCTGATTCCGGTTCTGGCAACAGAGCTACAGGTTGAGCTGTGGCAGCGAGTTTCTGGTTCAGGTGAGAGAGAGAGAGAGAGAAAGACTGTCCGCTGTTCCTTATAGTCTGTCAGATCAGTAGGTGATTGGTCCCTGAGTTCTTGAGATTGGATTTCGGTTTCAGCCCCCAGTGTCCTATTGGAGGGAGGCTTTATTTATGACTGATGTCAATCCATGCCATCTTTTGGAAATGCCGGTTGGCCTGGGTTCGTAGCTCTATGTCGGGATTTCGGCTCTCATCCACTTCAAAGAGTTTTTATCACCTACAGGCCCCTTTCTCCAGACATCTCATAGCAGAATTCCAAACTATTTGGCCTCTTCTCGGTGCCATCCTCCCCAAAACTGTCACTTTGATGCAAACCAGTTCCAAGCTGATGAGCTAAGGAAATCTGATAACTTTGGGGGGGGAGAGGTCTTCTTTAGATCAGTGCTTCAGCTCAGAGCCCAAATGCTCTTATCCATATACACCCAACATAACGCTACATATGTATGTATGTATGTATATATGTGTAGAAGGAAAATTAGAAATTATTTTCTTACACCTGTTTTTCTCTCTTGTATACTTAAGAAAGATACGGTCAAGCTAGAAGGTCAGCCCAGAAGATAGTTTGATTTCTGTTTGTTATTTACGATGAGAACCTTGGAGACATTGTCAAACGGTATGACCTACGTGCCTGTTCCCTAAAACCATGTGTTGACCTATGAACTCTGTTCTATAATGATATATGTTCTGCTTAGTTAGCCTTTAAGATAACATAGTAATGACTTTCTAGCATGTATGGATGTATGTATGTATGTATATATATATATATATATATATATATATATGTATGTATGTCCAATTGCTTTGACAATACAAATGAATTGAATTGAGAGGAAGAGAGAGAGAGAGAGAGAGAGAGAAAGAGAGAGAGAGAGACAGACAGACAGACAGACAGCTCAGCGATGACATCACGAGCCTCTCTCAGCTGACTGCTATGACATCACAGAGCACGTACATTCCGTTGCTTGTCGTCTGTCAACCACTCAGTCACTGCTAGCCAGACTGTCCCTAAGACAAAGTGTACAATACTTCAATTATATCTCCTCCAGACAGAAAGAGAGTATTAAGAGCTACGATGAAGTTACCCAAGTGATGTAAAAAGCTTGCAGCACCAGGTATTTCCAGGAGGTCTCCCATCTAAGTACTGACCAGGCCCTGCCCCGTTTAGCTTCCGAGATCTGACGAGATCGGGAGCGTTCAGGACGGTGTGGCCGCAAACCAAGAGGCCTGGCTGCATGATGTCTCTTAAAGGCTGGCGGGTATTGACGGAACTTCCAGCAAAAAAAAAAAGAAAAAAGAAAAATGGAGTGAAAAATATCAGTGCAGCAAAGGGTGTTGAAAGTAGCCGGGTATGTGAACAATACTTCAATTATATCTCCTCCAGACTGAAAGAGAGTATTAAGAGCTACGATGAAGTTACCCAAGTGACGAAAAAAGCTTGCAGCACCTGGTATTTCCAGGAGGTCACCCATCCAAGTACTGACCAGGCCCTGCCCCGTTCAGCTTCCAAGGTCTGACGAGATCGGGCGCGTTCAGGACGGTGTGGCCGCAAGCCAAGAGGCCTGGCTGCATGAAGTCTCTTAAAGGCTGGAGGGTATTGACGGAACTTCCAGCAAAAAAGAAAAGAAAAAAGAAAAATGGAGGGAAATATATCAGTGCAGCAAAGGGTGTTGAAAGTAGCCGGGTACGTGTACAATTCTTCAATTATATCTCCTCCAGACTGTAAGAGAGTATTAAGAGCTACGATGAAGTTACCCAAGTGATGTAAAAAGCTTGCAGCACCAGGTATTTCCAGGAGGTCTCCCATCTGAGTACTGACCAGGCCCTGCCCCGTTTAGCTTCCGAGATCTGACGAGATCGGGCGCATTCAGGACGGTGTGGCCGCAAGCCAAGAGGCCTGGCTGCATGATGTCTCTTAAAGGCTGGCGGGTATTGACGGAACTGCCAGCAAAAAAAAAGAAATAAGAAAAATGGATGGAAAAATTTCAGTGCAGCAAAGGGTGTTGAAAGTAGCCGGGTACGTGTACAATACTTCAATTATATCTCCTCCAGACAGAAAGAGAGTATTAAGAGCTACGATGAAGTTACCCAAGTGACGTAATAAGCTTGCAGCTCCTGGTATTTCCAGGAGGTCTCCCATCCAAGTACTGATCAGGCCCTGCCCCGTTTAGCTTCCGAGATCTGACGAGATCGGGCGCATTCAGGACGGTGTGGCCACAAGCCAAGACGCCTGGCTTCATGATGTCTCTTAAAGGTTGGCGGGTATTGACGGAACTTCCAGCAGAAAAATAAAATTAAAATAAAAATAAAAAAATGGATGGAAAAATATCAGTGCAGGAAAGGGTGTTGAAAGTAGCCGGGTACGTATACAATTCTTCAATTATATCTCCTCCAGACAGATAGAGAGTATTAAGAGCTACGATGAAGTTACCCAGGAGACGTAAAAAGCTTGCAGGACCTGGTATTTCTAGGAGTTCTCACATTCAAGTACTGACCAGGCCCTGCCCCGTTTAGCTTCCGAGATCTGATGAGTTCGGGCGCGTTCAGGACAATGTGTCCGCATGCCAAGAGGCCTGGCTGCATGATGTCTCTTAAAGGCTGGAGGGTATTGACGGAACTTCCAGCAAAATAAAGAAGAAAAAAGAAAAATGGAGGGAAAAATATCAGTGCAGCAAAGGCTGTTGAAAGTAGCCAGGTACGTGTACAATACTTCAATTATATCTCTTCCAGACAGATAGAGAGTATTAAGAGCTACGATGAAGTTACCCAGGAGACGTAAAAAGCTTTCAGTACCTGGTTTTTCCAGGAGGTCTCCCATCCAAGTACTGACCAGGCCCTGCCCCGTTTTGCTTCCAAGATCTGACAAGATCGGGCGCGTTCAGGACGGTGTGGCCGCAAGCCAAGCGGCCTGGCTGCATGATGTCTCTTAAAGGCTGGAGGGTATTGACAGAACTTCCAGCAAAAAAAAAAAATAATAAGAAAAATGGAGGGAAAACTATCAGTGCAGCAAAGGCTGTTGAAAGTAGCAGGGTACGTGTACAATTCCTCAATTATAACACCTCCAGACAGATAGAGAGTATTAAGAGCTACGATGAAGTTACCCAGGAGACGTAAAAGGCTTGCAGCACCTGGTATTTCCAGGAGGTCTCCCATCCAAGTACTGACCAGGCCCTGCCCCGTTTAGTTTCCGAGATCTGACGAGATCGGGCGCATTCAGTACGGTGTGGCCACAAGCCGAGAGTCCTGGCTGCATGATGTCTCTTAAAGACTGGCGGGTATTGACGGAACTTCCAGCAAAAAAAAAAGAAAAAAATAAATAGAAAAATGGAGGGAAAAATATCAGTGCAGCAAAGGGTGTTGAATGTAGCCGGTTACGTGAACAATTCTTCAATTATATCTCCTCCAGACAGAAAGAGAGTGTTAAGAGCTACGATAAAGTTACCCAGGAGACGTAAAAAGCTTGCAGCACCAGGTATTTCCAGGAGGTCCCACATTCAAGTAATGACCAGGCCCTGCCCCGTTTAGCTTCCGAGATCTGACGAGATGGGGCGCGTTCAGGACGGTGTGGTTGCAAGCCAAGAGGCCTGGCTGCATGATGTCTCTTAAACGCTGGAGGGAATTGATGGAACTTCCAGCAAGAAAAAAAAAAAAAAAAAATAGAAAAATGGAGGGAAAAATATCAGTGCAGCAAAGGGTGTTGAAAGTAGCAGGGTACGTGTACAATTCTTCAATTATATCTCCTGCAGACAGAAAGAGAGTATTAAGAGCTACGATGAAGTTACCCAGGAGACGTAAAAACCTTGCAGCACCTGGTATTTCTAGGAGGTCTCCCATCCAAGTACTGACCAGGCCCTGCCCCATTTAGCTTCCGTGATCTGACGAGATCGGGACTGTGTGGCCACAAGCCAAGAGGCCTGGCTGCATGATGTCTCTTAAAGGTTGGCGGGTATTGACGGAACATCCAGCAAAAAAAAAAAAAAAAAGAAAAATGGATGGAAAAATATCAGTGCAGCAATGGGTGTTGACAGTAGCTGGGTACGTGTACAATACTTCAATTATATATCCTCCAGACAGATAGAGAGTATTAAGAGCTACGATAAAGTTACCCAGGAGACGTAAAAGCTTGCAGAAACAGGTATTTCCAGGAGGTCTCACATTCAAGTACTGACCAGGTCCTGCCCCGTTTAGCTTCCGAGATCTGACGAGATCGGGCGCGTTCAGGACGGTGTGGCCAAAAGCCAAGAGGCCTGGCTGCATGATGTCTCTTAAAGGTTGGCGGGTATTGACGGAACTTCCAGCAAAAAAAAAAGAAAAAAATAAATAGAAAAATGGAGGGAAAAATATCAGTGCAGCAAAGGGTGTTGAATGTAGCCGGTTACGTGAACAATTCTTCAATTATATCTCCTCCAGACAGAAAGAGAGTGTTAAGAGCTACGATAAAGTTACCCAGGAGACGTAAAAAGCTTGCAGCACCAGGTATTTCCAGGAGGTCCCACATTCAAGTAATGACTAGGCCCTGCCCCGTTTAGCTTCCGAGATCTGACGAGATGGGGCGCGTTCAGGACGGTGTGGTTGCAAGCCAAGAGGCCTGGCTGCATGATGTCTCTTAAACGCTGGAGGGAATTGATGGAACTTCCAGCAAGAAAAAAAAAAAAAAAAATAGAAAAATGGAGGGAAAAATATCAGTGCAGCAAAGGGTGTTGAAAGTAGCAGGGTACGTGTACAATTCTTCAATTATATCTCCTGCAGACAGAAAGAGAGTATTAAGAGCTACGATGAAGTTACCCAGGAGACGTAAAAACCTTGCAGCACCTGGTATTTCTAGGAGGTCTCCCATCCAAGTACTGACCAGGCCCTGCCCCGTTTAGCTTCCGTGATCTGACGAGATCGGGACTGTGTGGCCACAAGCCAAGAGGCCTGGCTGCATGATGTCTCTTAAAGGTTGGCGGGTATTGACGGAACATCCAGCAAAAAAAAAAAAAAAAGAAAAATGGATGGAAAAATATCAGTGCAGCAATGGGTGTTGACAGTAGCTGGGTACGTGTACAATACTTCAATTATATCTCCTCCAGACAGATAGAGAGTATTAAGAGCTACGATAAAGTTACCCAGGAGACGTAAAAGCTTGCAGAAACAGGTATTTCCAGGAGGTCTCACATTCAAGTACTGACCAGGTCCTGCCCCGTTTAGCTTCCGAGATCTGACGAGATCGGGCGCGTTCAGGACGTTGTGGCCAAAAGCCAAGAGGCCTGGCTGCATGATGTCTCTTAAAGGTTGGCGGGTATTGACGGAACTTCCAGCAAAAAAAAAAAAAAAAAAAAAGAGAAAAGAAAAATGGATGGCAAAATATCAGTGCAGCAAAGGGTGTTGACAGTAGCTGGGTACGTGTACAATACTTCAATTATATCTCCTCCAGACAGATAGAGAGTATTAAGAGCTACGATAAAGTTACCCAGGAGACGTAAAAGCTTGCAGCACCAGGTATTTCCAGGAGGTCTCACATTCAAGTACTGACCAGGTCCTGCCCCGTTTAGCTTCCGAGATCTGATGAGATCGGGCACGTTCAGGACGGTGTGGCCGCAATCCGAGATGTCTGGCTGCATGATGTCTCTTAAAGGCTGGCGGGTATTGACGGAACATCCAAAAAAAAAAAAAAAAAAAAAAGAAAAATGGAGGGAAAAATATCAGTGCAGGAAAGGGTGTTGAAAGTAACTGGGTACGTGTACAATACTTCAATTATATCTCCTCCAGACAGAAAGAGAGTATTAAGAGCTACGATGAAGTTACCCAGGAGACGTAAAAAGCTTGCAGCACCAGGTATTTCCAGGAGGTCTCACATTCAAGTACTGACCAGGTCCTGCTCCGTTTAGCTTCCGAGATCTGACGAGATCGGGCGCGTTCAGGATGGTGTGGCCGCAAGCCAAGACGCCTGGCTGCATGATGTCTCTTAAAGGCTGGCGGGTATTGACGGAACTTCCAGCAAAAAAAAAAAAAAAAAAAAAGAAAAATGGAGGGAAAAATATCAGTGCAGCAAAGGCTGTTGAAAGTAGCCGGGTACGTGTACAATTCTTCAATTATATCTCCTCCAGACAGAAAGAGAGAATTAAGAGCTACGATGAAGTTACCCAGGAGACGTAAAAAGTTTGCAGCACCTCGTATTTCCAGAAGGTCACCCATAAAAGTACTGACCAGGCCCTGCCTTGTTTAAATTCCGAGATCTGACGAGATCGGGCGCGTTCAGGACGGTGTGGCCGCAAGCCGAGAGGCCTGGCTGCATGATGTCTCTTAATGGCTGGCGGGTATTGACGGAACTTCCAGCAAAAAAAAAAAAAAAAAAAAAAAAGAAAAAGAAAAATGGAGGGAAAAATATCAGTGCAGTAATGGGTTTTGAAAGTAGCCGGGTACGTGTACAATTCTTCAATTATATCTCCTCCAGACAGAAAGAGAGTATTAAGAGCTACGATGAAGTTACCCAGGAGACGTAAAAAGCTTGCAGCACCTGGCATTTCCAGGAGGTCACCCATCCAAGTACTGACCAGGCCCTGCCCCGTTTAAATTCCAAGATCTGATGAGATCGGGGGCGTTCAGGACGGTGTGGCTGCAAGCCAAGAGGCCGGGCTGCATGATGTCTCTTAATGGTTGGCGGGTTTTGACGGAACATCCAGCAAAAAAAAAAAAGAGAAATGGAGGGAGAAATACCAGTGCAGCAAAGGGTGTTGAAAGTAGCCGGGTACGTGTACAATTCTTCAATTATATCTCCTGCAGACAGAAAGAGAGTATTAAGAGCTACGATGAAGTTACCCAGGAGACGCAAAAAGCTTGCAGCACGTGGTATTTCTAGGAGGTCAGCCATCCAAGTACTGACCAGGCCCTGCCCCGTTTAGCTTCCGAGATCTTACGAGATCGGGCGCATTCAGGACGGTGTGGCCACAAGCCGAGAGGCCTGGCTGCATGATGTCTCTTAAAGGTTGGCGGATATTGACGAACTTCCAGCAAAAAAAAAAAAGAAAAATGGAGGGAAAAATATCAGTGCAGCAAAGGCTGTTGAAAGTAGACGGGTACGTGTACAATTCTTCAATAATATCTCCTCCAGACTGAAAGAGAGTATTAAGAGCTACGATGAAGTTACCCAGGAGACGTAAAAAGCTTGCAGCACCTGGTATTTCCAGGAGGTCACCCAACCAAGTACTGACCAGACCCTGCCCCGTTTAGCTTCCGAGATATGATGAGATCAGGCGCGTTCAGGACGGTGTGGCCGCAAGCCGAGAGGCCTGGCTGCATGATGTCTCTTAAAGGCTGGCAAGTATTGACGGAACTTCCAGCAAAAAAAAAAAAAAAAAAAAATAGAAAAAGGGAGGGAAAAATATCAGTGCAGCAAAGGGTGTTGACAGTAGCTGGGTACGTGTACAATACTTCAATTATATCTCTTCCAGACAGATAGAGAGTATTAAGAGCTATGATGAAGTTACCCAGGAGACGTAAAAAGCTTGCAGCACCTGGTATTTCCAGGAGGTCTCACATTCAAGTACTGACCAGGTCCTGCCCCGTTTAGCTTCCGAGATCTGACGAGATCGGGCGCGTTCAGGATGGTGTGGCCGCAAGCCGAGACGCCTGGCTGCATGATGTCTCTTAAAGGCTGACGGGTATTGACGGAACTGCCAGCAAAAAAAAAAAAAAGAAAAATGGATGGAAAAATATCAGTGCAGCAAAGGGTGTTGACAGTAGCTGGGTACGTGTACAATACTTCAATTATATCTCTTCCAGACAGATAGAGAGTATTAAGAGCTACGATGAAGTTACCCAGGAGACGTAAAAAGCTTGCAGCACCTGGTATTTCCAGGAGGTCTCACATTCAAGTACTGACCAGGTCCTGCCCCGTTTAGCTTCCGAGATCTGACGAGATCGGGCGCGTTCAGGATGGTGTGGCCGCAAGCCGAGACGCCTGGCTGCATGATGTCTCTTAAAGGCTGGCGGGTATTGACGGAACTGCCAGCAAAAAAAAAAAGAAAAATAGAGGGAAAAATACCAGTGCAGCAAAGGCTGTTGAAAGTAGCTGGGTACATGTACAATTCCTCAATTATAACACCTCCAGACAGATAGAGAGTATTAAGAGCTACGATGAAGTTTCCCAGGAGACTTTAAAAGCTTGCAGCACCAGGTATTTCCTGGAGGTCTCCCATCCAAGTACTGATCAGGCCCTGCCCCGTTTAGCTTCCGAGATCTGACGAGATCGGGCGCTTTCAGGACAATGTGGTCGCAAGCCAAGAGGCCTGGCTGCATGATGTCTCTTAAAGGCTGGCGGGTATTGACGGAACTTCCAGCAAAAAAAAAAAAAAAAAAAAAAGAAAAAGAAAAATGGAGGGAAAAATATCAGTGCAGTAATGGGTTTTGAAAGTAGCCGGGTACGTGTACAATTCTTCAATTATATCTCCTCCAGACAGAAAGAGAGTATTAAGAGCTACGATGAAGTTACCCAGGAGACGTAAAAAGTTTGCAGCACCTGGCATTTCCAGGAGGTCACCCATCCATGTACTGACCAGGCCCTGCCCCGTTTAAATTCCAAGATCTGATGAGATCGGGGGCGTTCAGGACGGTGTGGCTGCAAGCCAAGAGGCCTGACTGCATGATGTCTCTTAATGGTTGGCGGGTTGTGACGGAACATCCAGCAAATAAAAAAAAAGAGAAATGGTGGTAAAAATATCAGTGCAGCAAAGGGTGTTGAAAGTAGCCAGGTACGTGTACAATTCTTCAATTATATCTCCTCCAAATTGAAAGAGAGTATTAAGAGCTACGATGAAGTTACCCAGGAGACGTAAAAAGCTTGCAGCACCTGGTATTTCCAGGAGGACACCCATCCAAGTACTGACCAGGCCCTGCCCCACTCAGTTTCCGAGATCTTACGAGATCGGACGCGTTCAGGACGGTGTGGCCGCAAGCCGAGATGCCTGGCTGCATGATGTCTCTTAAAGGCTGGCGGGTATTGACGGAACTGCCAGCAATAAAAAAAAGAGAAATGGAGGGGGAAATACCAGTGCAGCAAAGGGTGTTGAAAGTAGCCGGGTACGTGTACAATACTTGAATTATATCTCCTCCAGACAGAAAGAGAGTATTAAGAGCTACGATGAAGTTACCCAGGAGACGTAAAAGCTTGCAGCACCAGGTATTTCCAGGAGGTCTCACATTCAAGTACTGACCTGGTCCTGCCCCGTTTAGCTTCCGAGATCTGACGAGATCGGGCGCGTTCAGGATGGTGTGGCCGCAAGCCGAGACGCCTGGCTGCATGATGTCTCTTAAAGGCTGGCGGGTATTGACGGAACTGCCAGCAAAAAAAAAAAAGAAAAATAGAGGGAAAAATACCAGTGCAGCAAAGGCTGATGAAAGTAGCCGGGTACGTGTACAATTCCTCAATTATAACACCTCCAGACAGATAGAGAGTATTAAGAGCTACGATTAAGTTTCCCAGGAGACGTAAAAAGCTTGCAGCACCAGGTATTTCCTGGAGGTCTCCCATCCAAGTACTGACCAGGCCCTGCCCCGTTTAGTTTCCGAGATCTAACGAGATCAGGCGCGTTCAGGACAATGTGGCCGCAAGCCAAGAGGCCTGGCTGCATGATGTCTCTTAAAGGCTGGTGGGTATTGACGGAACTTCCAGCAAAAAAAAAAAAAAAAAAAATAGAAAAATAGAGGGAAAAATACCAGTGCAGCAAAGGGTGTTGAAAGTAGCCGGGTACGTGTACAATTCTTCAATTATATATTCTCCAGACAGAAAGAGAGTATTAAGAGCTACGATGAAGTTCCCCAGGAGACGTAAAAAGCTGGCAGCACCTGGTATTTCCAGACGATCTCCCATCCAAGTACTGACCAGGTCCTGTCCCGTTTAGTTTCCGAGATCTACCGAGATCGGGCGCGTTCAGGACTGTGTGTCCGCAAGCCGAGAGGCCTGGTTGCATGATGTCTCTTAAAGGCTGGCGGATATTGACGGAACTTCCAGAAATAATAATAAAGAAAAAGAAAAATGGAGGGAAAAATATCAGTGCAGCAATGGGTGTTGAAAGTAACCGGGTACGTGTACAATACTTCAATTATATCTCCTCCAGACAGAAAGAGAGTATTAAGAGCTACGATAAACTTACCCAGCAGACGTAAAAAGCTTGCAGCACCTGGTATTTCCAGGAGGTCTCCCATCCAAGTACTGACCAGGCCCTGCCCCATTCAGTTTCCGAGATCTGACGAGATCGGGCGCGTTCAGGATGGTGTGGCCGCAAGCCGAGATCCTGGCTGCATGATGTCTCTTAAAGGCTGGCGGGTATTGACGGAACTGCCAGCAAAAAAAAAAAAGAGAAATGGTGGTAAAAATATCAGTGCAGCAAAGGGTGTTGAAAGTAGCGAGGTACGTGTACAATTCTTCAATTATATCTCCTCCAGATTGAAAGAGAGTATTAAGAGCTACGATGAAGTTACACAGGAGACGTAAAAAGCTTGCAGCACCTGGTATTTCCAGGAGGAAACCCATCCAAGTACTGACCAGGCCCTGCCCCGTTTGGCTTCCGAGATCTGACGAGATCGGGCGCGTTCAGGACGGTGTGGCCGCAAGCCAAGATGCCTGGCGGCATGATGTCTCTTAAAGGCTGGCGGGTATTGACGGAACAGCCAGCAAAAAAAAAAAGAGAAATGGACGGAAAAATATCAGTGCAGCTAAGGCTGTTGAAAGTAGCCGGGTACGTGTACAACTCTTCAATTATATCTCCTCCAGACAGAAAGAGAGAATTAAGAGCTACGATGAAGTTACCCAGGAGACGTAAAAAGTTTGCAGCACCTCGTATTTCCAGAAGGTCACCCATAAAAGTACTGACCAGGCCCTGCCCCGTTTAAATTCTGAGATCTGACGAGATCGGGCGCGTTCAGGACGGTGTGGCCGCAAGCCGAGAGGCCTGGCTGCATGATGTCTCTTAATGGCTGGCGGGTATTGACAGAACTTCCAGCAAAAAAAAAAAAAAAAAAAAAAAGAAAAAGAAGAATGGAGGGAAAAATATCAGTGCAGTAATGGGTTTTGAAAGTAGCCGGGTACGTGTACAATTCTTCAATTATATCTCCTCCGAACAGAAAGAGAGTATTAAGAGCTACGATGAAGTTACCCAGGAGACGTAAAAAGCTTGCAGCACCTGGCATTTCTAGGAGGTCACCCATCCAAGTACTGACCAGGCCCTGCCCCGTTTAAATTCCAAGATCTGATGAGATCGGGGGCGTTCAGGACGGTGTGGCTGCAAGACAAGAGGCCTGGCGGCATGATGTGTCTTAAAGGCTGGCGGGTATTGATGGAACTTCCAGCAAAAAACAAAAGAAAAAAGAAAAATGGAGGGAAAAATATCAGTGCAGCAAATGGTGTTGACAGTAGCTGGGTACGTGTACAATTCTTCAATTATATCTCCTCCAGACAGATAGAGAGTATTAAGAGCTACGATAAAGTTACCCAGGAGACGTAAAAGCTTGCAGCACCAGGTATTTCCAGGAGGTCTCACATTCAAGTACTGACCAGGTCCTGCCCCGTTTAGCTTCCGAGATCTGACGAGATCGGGCGCGTTCAGGACGGTGTGGCCGCAAGCCGAGATGTCTGGCTGCATGATGTTTCTTAAAGGCTGGCGGGTATTGACGGAACTGCCAGCAAAGAAAAAAAAGAAAAATAGAGGGAAATATACCAGTGCAGCAAAGGGTGTTGAAAGTAGCCGGGTACGTGTACAATTCTTCAATTATATCTCCTGGAGACAGAAAGAGAGTATTAAGAGCTACGATGAAGTTACCCAGGAGACGTAAAAAGCTTGCAGCACCTGGTATTTCTAGGAGGTCTCCCATCCAAGTACTGACCAGGCCCTGCCCCGTTTAGCTTCCGAGATCTGACGAGATCGGGCGCATTCAGGACGGTGTGGCCGCAAGCCGAGAGGCCTGGCTTCATGATGTCTCTTAATGGCTGGCGGGTGTTGACGGAACTTCCAGCAAAAAAAAAAAAAAAAAAAAAAAGAAAAAGAAAAATGGAGGGAAAAATATCAGTGCAGTAATGGGTTTTGAAAGTAGCCGGGTACGTGTACAATACTTCAATTATATCTCCTCCAGACAGATAGAGAGTATTAAGAGCTACGATAAAGTTACCCAGGAGACGTAAAAGCTTGCAGCACCAGGTATTTCCAGGAGGTCTCACATTCATGTACTGACCAGGTCCTGCCCCGTTTAGCTTCCGAGATCTGACGAGATCGGGCGCGTTCAGGATGGTGTGGCCGCAAGCCGAGATGCCTGGCTGCATGATGTCTCTTAAAGGCTGGCGGGTATTGACGGAACTGCCAGCAAAAAAAAAAAAGAAAAATAGAGGGAAATATACCAGTGCAGCAAAGGGTGTTGAAAGTAGCCGGGTACGTGTACAATTCTTCAATTATATCTCCTGGAGACAGAAAGAGAGTATTAAGAGTTACGATGAAGTTACCCAGGAGACGTAAAAAGCTTGCAGCACCTGGTATTTCTAGGAGGTCTCCCATCCAAGTACTGACCAGGCCCTGCCCCGTTTAGCTTCCGAGATCTGACGAGATCGGGCGCATTCAGGACGGTGTGGCCGCAAGCCGAGAGGCCTGGCTACATGATGTCTCTTAAAGGCTGGCGGATATTGACGGAACTTCCAGCAAAAAAATAAAATAAAAAGAAAAATGGAGGGAAAAATATCAGTGCAGCAAAGGGTGTTGAAAGTAGCCTAGTACGTGTACAATTCTTCAATTATATCTCCTCCAGACAGAAAGAGAGTATTAAGAGCTACGATGAAGTTACCCAGGAGACGTAAAAGGCTTGCAGCACCTGGTATTTCTCGGAGGTCTCCCATCCAAGTACTGACCAGGCCCTGCCCCGTTTAGCTTCCGAGATCTGACGAGATCGGGCGCGTTCAGGATGGTGTGGCCGCAAGCCAAGATGCCTGGCTGCATGATGTCTCTTAAAGGCTGGCGGGTATTGACGGAACTTCCAGCAAAAAAAAAAAAAAAAAAAAAAGAAAAAGAAAAATGGAGGGAAAAATATCAGTGCAGTAATGGGTTTTGAAAGTAGCCGGGTACGTGTACAATACTTCAATTATATCTCCTCCAGACAGATAGAGAGTATTAAGAGCTACGATAAAGTTACCCAGGAGACGTAAAAGCTTGCAGCACCAGGTATTTCCAGGAGGTCTCACATTCATGTACTGACCAGGTCCTGCCCCGTTTAGCTTCCGAGATCTGACGAGATCGGGCGCGTTCAGGATGGTGTGGCCGCAAGCCAAGATGCCTGGCTGCATGATGTCTCTTAAAGGCTGGCGGGTATTGACGGAACTGCCAGCAAAAAAAAAAAAGAAAAATAGAGGGAAATATACCAGTGCAGCACAGGGTGTTGAAAGTAGCCGGGTACGTGTACAATTCTTCAATTATATCTCCTGGAGAAAGAAAGAGAGTATTAAGAGCTACGATGAAGTTACCCAGGAGACGTAAAAAGCTTGCAGCACCTGGTATTTCCAGGAGGTCACACATCCAAGTACTGACCAGGCCCTGCCCCGTTTAGCTTCCGAAATCTGATATGATCGGGCGCGTTCAGGACGGTGTGACTACAAGCCAAGAGGCCTGGCTGCATGATGTCTCTTAAAGGCTGGCGGATATTGACGGAACTTCCAGCAAAAAAATAAAATAAAAAGAAAAATGGAGGGAAAAATATCAGTGCAGCAAAGGGTGTTGAAAGTAGTCTAGTACGTGTACAATTCTTCAATTATATCTCCTGGAGACAGAAAGAGAGTATTAAGAGCTACGATGAAGTTACCCAGGAGACGTAAAAGGTTTGCAGCACCTGGTATTTCTAGGAGGTCTCCCATCCAAGTACTGACCAGGCCCTGCCCCGTTTAGCTTCCGAGATCTGACGAGATCGGGCGCATTCAGGACGGTGTGGCCGCAAGCCGAGAGGCCTGGCTGCATGATGTCTCTTAAAGGTTGGCGGGTATTGACGGAACTTCCAGCAAAAAAAAAAAAAAAAAAGAAAAATGGATGGAAAAATATCAGTGCAGCAAAGGGTGTTGACAGTAGCTGGGTACGTGTACAATACTTCAAATATATCTCCTCCAGACAGATAGAGAGTATTAAGAGCTACGATAAAGTTACCCAGGAGACGTAAAAGCTTGCAGCACCAGGTATTTCCAGGAGGTCTCACATTCATGTACCGACCAGGTCCTGCCCCGTTTAGCTTCCAAGATCTGACGAGATCGGGCGAGTTCAGGATGGTGTGGCCGCAAGCCAAGATGCCTGGCTGCATGATGTCTCTTAAAGGCTGGCGGGTATTGACGGAATTTCCAGCAAAAAAAAAAAAAAAAATGGATGGAAAAATATCAGTGCAGCAAAGGGTGTTGACAGTAGCTGGGTACGTGTACAATACTTCAATTATAACTCCTCCAGACAGATAGAGAGTATTAAGAGCTACGATGAAGTTACCCAGGAGACGTAAAAGTTTGCAGCACGAGGTATTTCCAGGAGGTCTCACATTCATGTACTGACCAGGTCCTGCCCCGTTTAGCTTCCGAGATCTGACGAGATCGGGCGCGTTCAGGATGGTGTGGCCGCAAGCCGAGATGCCTGGCTGCATGATGTCTCTTAAAGGCTGGCGGGTATTGACGGAACTGCCAGCAAAAAAAAAAAAGAAAAATAGAGGGAAATATACCAGTGCAGCAAAGGGTGTTGAAAGTAGCCGGGTACGTGTACAATTCTTCAATTATATCTCCTGGAGACAGAAAGAGAGAATTAAGAGCTACGATGAAGTTACCCAGGAGACGTAAAAAGCTTGCAGCACCTGGTATTTCCAGGACGTCTCCCATCCAAGTTCTGAGCAGGCCCTGCCCCGTTTAGCTTCCGAAATCTGATATGATCGGGCACGTTCTGGACGGTGTGACTACAAGCCAAGAGGCCTGGCTTCATGATGTCTCTTAAAGGCTGGCGGATATTGACGGAACTTCCAGCAAAAAAATAAAATAAAAAGAAAAATGTAGGGAAAAATATCAGTGCAGCAAAGGGTGTTGAAAGTAGCCTAGTACGTGTACAATTCTTCAATTATATCTCCTCCAGACAGAAAGAGAGTATTAAGAGCTACGATGTTGTTACCCAGGAGACGTAAAAGGCTTGCAGCACCTGGTATTTCTCGGAGGTCTCCCATCCAAGTACTGACCAGGCCCTGCCCCGTTTAGCTTCCGAGATCTGACGAGATCGGGCGCGTTCAGGATGGTGTGGCCGCAAACCGACATGCCTGGCTGCATGATGTCTCTTAAAGGCTGGCGGGTATTGACGGAACTGCCAGCAAAAAAAAAAAAGAAAAATAGAGGGAAATATACCAGTGCAGCAAAGGGTGTTGAAAGTAGCCGGGTACGTGTACAATTCTTCAATTATATCTCCTGGAGACAGAAAGAGAGTATTAAGAGCTACGATGAAGTTACCCAGGAGACGTAAAAAGCTTGCAGCACCTGGTATTTCTAGGAGGTCTCCCATCCAAGTACTGACCAGGCCCTGCCCCGTTTAGCTTCCGAGATCTGACGAGATCGGGCGCATTCAGGACGGTGTGGCCGCAAGCCAAGAGGCCTGGCTACATGATGTCTCTTAATGGCTGGCGGGTATTGACGGAACTTCCAGCAAAAAAAAAAAAAAAAAAAAAAGAAAAAGAAAAATGGAGGGAAAAATATCAGTGCAGTAATGGGTTTTGAAAGTAGCCGGGTACGTGTACAATACTTCAATTATATCTCCTCCAGACAGATAGAGAGTATTAAGAGCTACGATAAAGTTACCCAGGAGACGTAAAAGCTTGCAGCACCAGGTATTTCCAGGAGGTCTCACATTCATGTACTGACCAGGTCCTGCCCCGTTTAGCTTCCGAGATCTGACGAGATCGGGCGCGTTCAGGATGGTGTGGCCGCAAGACAAGATGCCTGGCTGCATGATGTCTCTTAAAGGCTGGCGGGTATTGACGGAACTGCCAGCAAAAAAAAAAAAGAAAAATAGAGGGAAATATACCAGTGCAGCACAGGGTGTTGAAAGTAGCCGGGTACGTGTACAATTCTTCAATTATATCTCCTGGAGAAAGAAAGAGAGTATTAAGAGCTACGATGAAGTTACCCAGGAGACGTAAAAAGCTTGCAGCACCTGGTATTTCCAGGAGGTCACACATCCAAGTACTGACCAGGCCCTGCCCCGTTTAGCTTCCGAAATCTGATATGATCGGGCGCGTTCAGGACGGTGTGACTACAAGCCAAGAGGCCTGGCTGCATGATGTCTCTTAAAGGCTGGCGGATATTGACGGAACTTCCAGCAAAAAAATAAAATAAAAAGAAAAATGGAGGGAAAAATATCAGTGCAGCAAAGGCTGTTGAAAGTAGCCTAGTACATGTACAATTCTTCAATTATATCTCCTCCAGACAGAAAGAGAGTATTAAGAGCTACGATGAAGTTACCCAGGAGACGTAAAAGGCTTGCAGCACCTGGTATTTCTCGGAGGTCTCCCATCCAAGTACTGACCAGGCCCTGCCCCGTTTAGCTTCCGAGATCTGACGAGATCGGGCGCGTTCAGGATGGTGTGGCCGCAAGCCGAGATGCCTGGCTGCATGATGTCTCTTAAAGGCTGGCGGGTATTGACGGAACTGCCAGCAAAAAAAAAAAAAGAAAAATAGACGGAAATATACCAGTGCAGCAAAGGGTGTTGAAAGTAGCCGGGTACGTGTACAATTCTTCAATTATATCTCCTGGAGACAGAAAGAGAGTATTAAGAGCTACGATGAAGTTACCCAGGAGACGTAAAAAGCTTGCAGCACCTGGTATTTCTAGGAGGTCTCCCATCCAAGTACTGACCAGGCCCTGCCCCGTTTAGCTTCCGTGATCTGACGAGATCGGGCGCATTCAGGACGGTGTGGCCGCAAGCCGAGAGGCCTGGCTGCATGATGTCTCTTAATGGCTGGCGGGTATTGACGGAACTTCCAGCAAAAAAAAAAAATAGAAAAAGAAAAATGGAGGGAAAAATATCAGTGCAGTAATGGGTTTTGAAAGTAGCCGGGTACGTGTACAATACTTCAATTATATCTCCTCCAGACAGATAGAGAGTATTAAGAGCTACGATAAAGTTACCCAGGAGACGTAAAAGCTTGCAGCACCAGGTATTTCCAGGAGGTCTCACATTCATGTACTGACCAGGTCCTGCCCCGTTTAGCTTCCGAGATCTGACGAGATCGGGCGCGTTCAGGATGGTGTGGCCGCAAGCCGAGATGCCTGGCTGCATGATGTCTCTTAAAGGCTGGCGGGTATTGACGGAACTGCCAGCAAAAAAAAAAAAGAAAAATAGAGGGAAATATACCAGTGCAGCAAAGGGTGTTGAAAGTAGCCGGGTACGTGTACAATTCTTCAATTATATCTCCTGGAGACAGAAAGAGAGTATTAAGAGCTACGATGAAGTTACCCAGGAGACGTAAAAAGCTTGCAGCACCTGGTATTTCTAGGAGGTCTCCCATCCAAGTACTGACCAGGCCCTGCCCCGTTTAGCTTCCGAGATCTGACGAGACCGGGCGCATTCAGGACGGTGTGGCCGCAAGCCGAGAGGCCTGGCTACATGATGTCTCTTAATGGCTGGCGGGTATTGACGGAACTTCCAGCAAAAAAAAAAAAAAAAAAAAAAGAAAAAGAAAAATGGAGGGAAAAATATCAGTGCAGTAATGGGTTTTGAAAGTAGCCGGGTACGTGTACAATACTTCAATTATATCTCCTCCAGACAGATAGAGAGTATTAAGAGCTACGATAAAGTTACCCAGGAGACGTAAAAGCTTGCAGCACCAGGTATTTCCAGGAGGTCTCACATTCATGTACTGACCAGGTCCTGCCCCGTTTAGCTTCCGAGATCTGACGAGATCGGGAGCGTTCAGGATGGTGTGGCCGCAAGCCGAGATGCCTGGCTGCATGATGTCTCTTAAAGGCTGGCGGGTATTGACGGAACTGCCAGCAAAAAAAAAAAAGAAAAATAGAGGGAAATATACCAGTGCAGCACAGGGTGTTGAAAGTAGCCGGGTACGTGTACAATTCTTCAATTATATCTCCTGGAGAAAGAAAGAGAGTATTAAGAGCTACGATGAAGTTACCCAGGAGACGTAAAAAGCTTGCAGCACCTGGTATTTCCAGGAGGTCACACATCCAAGTACTGACCAGGCCCTGCCCCATTTAGCTTCCGAGATCTGACGAGATTGGGCGCAATCAGGACGGTGTGGCCGCAAGCCAAGAGGCCTGGCTGCATGATGTCTCTTAAAGGTTGGCGGGTATTGACGGAACTTCCAGCAAAAAAAAAAAAAAAAAAGAAAAATGGATGGAAAAATATCAGTGCAGCAAAGGGTGTTGACAGTAGCTGGGTACGTGTACAATACTTCAAATATATCTCCTCCAGACAGATAGAGAGTATTAAGAGCTACGATAAAGTTACCCAGGAGACGTAAAAGCTTGCAGCACCAGGTATTTCCAGGAGGTCTCACATTCATGTACCGACCAGGTCCTGCCCCGTTTAGCTTCCAAGATCTAACGAGATCGGGCGAGTTCAGGATGGTGTGGCCGCAAGCCGAGATGCCTGGCTGCATGATGTCTCTTAAAGGCTGGCGGGTATTGACGGAATTTCCAGCAAAAAAAAAAAAAAAAATGGATGGAAAAATATCAGTGCAGAAAAGGGTGTTGACAGTATCTGGGTACGTGTACAATACTTCAATTATAACTCCTCCAGACAGATAGAGAGTATTAAGAGCTACGATAAAGTTACCCAGGAGTCGTAAAAGCTTGCAGCACGAGGTATTTCCAGGAGGTCTCACATTCATGTACTGACCAGGTCCTGCCCCGTTTAGCTTCCGAGATCTGACGAGATCGGGCGCGTTCAGGATGGTGTGGCCGCAAGCCGAGATGCCTGGCTGCATGATGTCTCTTAAAGGCTGGCGGGTATTGACGGAACTGCCAGCAAAAAAAAAAAAGAAAAATAGAGGGAAATATACCAGTGCAGCAAAGGGTGTTGAAAGTAGCCGGGTAAGTGTACAATTCTTCAATTATATCTCCTGGAGACAGAAAGAGAGAATTAAGAGCTACGATGAAGTTACCCAGGAGACGTAAAAAGCTTGCAGCACCTGGTATTTCCAGGAGGTCTCCCATCCAAGTACTGAGCAGGCCCTGCCCCGTTTAGCTTCCGAAATCTGATATGATCGGGCGCGTTCTGGACGGTGTGACTATAAGCCAAGAGGCCTGGCTGCATGATGTCTCTTAAAGGCTGGCGGATATTGACGGAACTTCCAGCAAAAAAATAAAATAAAAAGAAAAATGGAGGGAAAAATATCAGTGCAGCAAAGGCTGTTGAAAGTAGCCGGGTACGTGTACAATACTTCAATTATATCTCCTCCAGACAGATAGAGAGTATTAAGAGCTACGATGAAGTTTCCCAGGAGACGTAAAAAGCTTGCAGCACCAGGTATTTCCAGGAGGTCTCCCATCCAAGTACTGACGAGGCCCTGCCCCGTTTGGCTTCCGAGATCTGATGAGATCGGGCGTGTTCAGGACGGTGTGGCCGCAAGCCAAGAGGCCGGGCTGCATGATGTCTCTTAAAGGCTAGCGGGTATTGACGGAACTTCCAGCAAAAAATAAAAAATAAATAAATAGAAAAATGGAGGGAAAAATATCAGTGCAGGACAGGGTGTTGAAAGTAGCCGGGTACATGTACAATTCTTCAATTATATCTCCTCCAGACTGAATGAGAGTATTAAGAGCTACGCTGAAGTTACCCAGGAGATGTAAAAAGCTTTCTGCACCTGGTATTTCCAGGAGGTCACCCATCCAATTACTGACCAGGCCCTGCCTAGTTTCTCTTCCGAGATCTGACGAGATCTTGCGTCTTCAGGACGGTGTGGCCTCAAGCCAAGAGGCCTGGCTGCATGATGTGTCTTAAAGGCTGGAGGGTATTGATGGAACTTCCAGCAAAAAACAAAAGAAAAAAGAAAAATGGAGGGAAAAATATCAGTGCAGCAAATGGTGTTGACAGTAGCTGGGTACGTGTACAATTCTTCAATTATATCTCCTCCAGACAGATAGAGAGTATTAAGAGCTACGATAAAGTTACCCAGGAGACGTAAAAGCTTGCAGCACCAGGTATTTCCAGGAGGTCTCACATTCAAGTACTGACCAGGTCCTGCCCCGTTTAGCTTCCGAGATCTGACGAGATCGGGCGCGTTCAGGACGGTGTGGCCGCAATCCAAGATGTCTGGCTGCATGATGTCTCTTAAAGGCTGGCGGGTATTGACGGAACTTCCAGCAAAAAAAAAAAAAAAAAAGAAAAATGGATGGAAAAATATCAGTGCAGCAAAGGGTGTTGACAGTAGCTGGGTACGTGTACAATACTTCAATTATATCTCCTCCAGACAGATAGAGAGTATTAAGAGCTACGATAAAGTTACCCAGGAGACGTGAAAGCTTGCAGCACCAGGTATTTCCAGGAGGTCTCACATTCATGTACTGACCAGGTCCTGCCCCGTTTAGCTTCCAAGATCTGACGAGATCGGGCGAGTTCAGGATGGTGTGGCCGCAAGCCGAGATGCCTGGCTGCATGATGTCTCTTAATGGCTGGCGGGTATTGACGGAACTGCCAGCAAAAAAAAAAAAGAAAAATAGAGGGAAAAATACCAGTGCAGCAAAGGGTGTTGAAAGTAGCCGGGTACGTGTACAATTCTTCAATTATATCTTCTCCAGACAGAAAGAGAGTATTAAGAGCTACGATGAAGTTCCCCAGGAGACGTAAAAAGCTGGCAGCACCTGGTATTTCCAGGAGGTCTCACATTTAAGTACTGACCAGGTCCTGCCCCGTTTAGCTTCCGAGATCTGACAAGATCGGGCGCGTTCAGGACGGTGTGGCCGCAAGCCGAGATGTCTGGCTGCATGATGTCTCTTAAAGGCTAGCGGGTATTGTCGGAATTTCCAGCAAAAAAAAAAAAAAAAAAAAAAGAAAAATGGAGGGAAAAATATCAGTGCAGGAAAAGGTGTTGAAAGTAGCCGGGTACGTGTACAATTCTTCAATTATATCTCCTGGAGACAGAAAGAGAGTATTAAGAGCTACGATGAAGTTACCCAGGAGACGTAAAAAGCTTGCAGCACCTGGTATTTCTAGGAGGTCTCCCATCCAAGTACTGACCAGGCCCTGCCCCGTTTAGCTTCCGAGATCTGACGAGATCGGGCGCATTCAGGACTGTGTGGCCACAAGTCAAAAGGCCTGGCTGCATGATGTCTCTTAAAGGTTGGCGGGTATTGACGGAACTTCCAGCAAAAAAAAAAAAAAAAAAAAAAAAAAGAAAAATGGAGGGAAAAATATCAGTGCAGCAAAGGGTATTGACAGTAGCTGGGTTCGTGTACAATTCTTCAATTATATCTCCTCCAGACAGAAAGAGAGAATTAAGAGCTACGATAAAGTTACCCAGGAGACGTAAAAGCTTGCAGCACCAGGTATTTCCAGGAGGTCTCCCATCCAAGTACTGACCAGGTCCTGCCCCGTTTAGTTTCCGAGATCTGACGAGATCGGGCGCGTTCAGGATGGTGTGGCCGCAAGCCAAGATGCCTGGCTGCATGATGTCTCTTAAAGGCTGGCGGGTATTGACGGAACTGCCAGCAAAAAAAAAAAGAAAAATAGAGGGAAATATACCAGTGCAGCAAAGGGTGTTGAAAGTAGCCGGGTACGTGTACAATTGTTCAATTATATCTCCTGGAGACAGAAAGAGAGTATTAAGAGCTACGATGAAGTTACCCAGGAGACGTAAAAAGCTTGCAGCACCTGGTATTTCTAGGAGGTCTCCCATCCAAGTACTGACCAGGCCCTGCCCCGTTTAGCTTCCGAGATCTGACGAGATCGGGCGCATTCAGGACGGTGTGGCCACAAGCCGAAAGGCCTGGCTGCATGATGTCTCTTAAAGGTTGGCGGGTATTGACGGAACTTCCAGCAAAAAAAAAAAAGAAAAAAAGAAAAAAGAAAAATGGATGGAAAAATATCAGTGCAGCAAAGGGTGTTGACAGTAGCTGGATACGTGTACAATACTTCAATTATATCTCCTCCAGACAGAGAGAGAGTATTAAGAGCTACGATAAAGTTTCCCAGGAGACGTAAAAGCTTGCAGCACTAGGTATTTCCAGGAGGTCTCACTATCATGTACTGACCAGGTCCTGCCCCGTTTAGCTTCCGAGATCTGACGAGATCGGGCGCGTTCAGGATGGTGTGGCCGCAAGCCGAGATGCCTGGCTGCATGATGTCTCTTAAAGGCTGGCGGGTATTGACGGAACTGCCAGCAAAAAAAAAAAAGAAAAATAGAGGGAAATATACCAGTGCAGCAAAGGGTGTTGAAAGTAGCCGGGTACGTGTACAATTCTTCAATTATATCTCCTGGAGACAGAAAGAGAGTATTAAGAGCTACGATGAAGTTACCCAGGAGACGTAAAAAGCTTGCAGCACCTGGTATTTCTAGGAGGTCTCCCATCCAAGTACTGACCAGGCCCTGCCCCATTTAGCTTCCGAGATCTGACAAGATCGGGCGCGTTCAGGATGGTGTGGCCGCAAGCCGAGATGCCTGGCTGCATGATGTCTCTTAAAGGCTGGCGGGTATTGACGAAACTGCCAGCAAAAAAAAAAAGAAAAATAGAGGGAAATATACCAGTGCAGCAAAGGGTGTTGAAAGTAGCCGGGTACGTGTACAATTCTTCAATTATATCTCCTGGAGACAGAAAGAGAGTATTAAGAGCTACGATGAAGTTACCCAGGAGACGTAAAAAGCTTGCAGCACCTGGTATTTCTAGGAGGTCTCCCATCCAAGTACTGACCAGGCCCTGCCCCGTTTAGCTTCCGAGATCTGACGAGATCGGGCGCATTCAGGATGGTGTGGCCGCAAGCCGAGATGCCTGGCTGCATGATGTCTCTTAAAGGTTGGCGGGTATTGACGGAACTTCCAGGAAAAAAAAAAAAAAAAAAAATAGAAAAATGGAGGGAAAAATATCAGTGCTGGAAAGGGTGTTGAAAGTAGCCGGGTACGTGTACAATTCTTCAATTATATCTCCTGCAGACTGAAAGAGAGTATTAAGAGCTACGATAAAGTTTCCCAGGAGACGAAAAAGCTAGCAGCACCTGGTATTTCCAGGAGGTCACCCATCCAAGTACTGACCAGGCCCTGCCCCATTTAGTTTCCGAGATCTGATGAGATTGGGCGCGTTCAGGACGGTGTGGCCGCAAGCCAAGAGGCCTGGCTGCATGATGTCTCTTAAAGGCTGACGGGTATTGACGGAACTTCCAGCAAAAAAAAAATGGATAAAGAAAAATGGAGGGAAAAATATCAGTGCAGCAATGGGTGTTGAAAGTAGCCGGGTACGTGTACAATACTTCAATTATATCTCCTCCAGACAGAAAGAGAGTATTAAGAGCTACGATGAACTCACCTAAAGGATTATTAGGAACACCATACTAATACTGTGTTTGACCCCCTTTCGCCTTCAGAACTGCTTTAATTCTACGTGGCATTGCTTCAACAAGGTGCTGAAAGCATTCTTTAGAAATGTTGGCCCATATTGATAGGATAGCATCTTGCAGTTGATGGAGATTTGTGGGATGCACATCCAGGGCACGAAGCTCCCGTTCCACCACATCCCAAAGATGCTCCATTGGGTTGAGATCTGGTGACTGTGGGGGCCAGTTTAGTACAGTGAACTCATTGTCATGTTCAAGAAACCAATTTGAAATGATTCGACCTTTGTGACATGGTGCATTATCCTGCTGGAAGTAGCCATCAGAGGATGGGTACATGGTGGTCATAAAGGGATGGACATGGTCAGAAACAATGCTCAGGTAGGCCGTAGCATTTAAACGATGCCCAATTGGTACTAAGGGGCCTAAAGTGTGCCAAGAAGACATCCCCCACACCATTACACCACCACCACCAGCCTGCACAGTGGTAACAAGACATGATGGATCCATGTTCTCATTCTGTTTACGCCAAATTCTGACTCTACCATCTGAATGTCTCACCTCTTTTTCCTATTTGTAGTGGAGATGAGTGGTACCTGGTGGGGTCTTCTGCTGTTGTAGCCCATCCGCCTCAAGGTTGTACGTGTTGTGGCTTCACAAATGCTTTGCTGCATACCTCGTTTGTAACTAGTGGTTATTTCAGTCAAAGTTGCTCTTCTATCAGCTTGAATCAGTCGGCCCATTCTCCTCTGACCTCTTGCATCAACAAGGCATTTTCGCCCACAGGACTGCCGCATACTGGATGTTTTTCCCTTTTCACACCATTCTTTGTAAACCCTAGAAATGGTTGTGCGTGAAAATCCCAGTAACTGAGCAGATTGTGAAATACTCAGACCGGCCCGTCTGGCACCAACAACCATGCCACGCTCAAAATTGCTTAAATCACCTTTCATTCCCATTCAGACATTCAGTTTGGAGTTCAGGAGATTGTCTTGACCAGGACCACACCCCTAAATGCATTGAAGCAACTGCCATGTGATTGGTTGATTAGATAATTGCATTAATGAGAAATTGAACAGGTGTTCCTAATAATCCTTTAGGTGAGTGTATATGTATGTATGTGTATGTATGTCCAATTGCTTTGACAATACAAATGAAATGAATTGAGAGAGAGAGAGAGAGAGAGAGAGGGAGAGAGAGAGAGAGAGAGAGAGAGAGAGAGAGAGAGAGAGAGAGAGGAATATGAGCTCCTAAATAACATTTGTTTTTATACATAAGCGGATTTAATTTGTGATTTACAAATGAATATATAGCACTATAAACATACACAGAAGACATGGAATAGAAATCCAGAAGAAAAAGTATTCAAAAAATAATAATTTTAAGAGAAACACAAAAAGAAGAAAGCAGAGAGACAGTTCAGGAAGAAAAGTCAGAAAAGAAAAGCTGAAGACAAGAATTGGAGGTAAGAGACAAATAATTAAACAAAAAAATATGTATTAATAAAATAAATAAGCATTCTCAGTAGTTGACTCAGCCAATGAAAATGCAGAGCTCCGATTTGAATAGAGTGACAGTAGGAGAGAGCCCAACTGCCACTGAGACTGATAGAAATCTATCGAACAGCAGTCTGACTGCAGAGCTGCCTTTTGAAATCCGATACCCTGAAGACATTCGCTCTGCACAGGCTAAGAAGGACTACAAACAAGCTGTGATGAGAGCATCTCCTGAGACCCTCATCCTAGACTACACCGGTAAAGGAGAAAACAGGGTCAAGAACAATCTACTGTTCTACACCGCCTTTCACAAAACCCTGTGCCAGACATACCCCAATAACAACAAGAGGGGCATTAGCAGAGGCAGGCAGATCTCAGTGCTGGTAGAGAAAGACACAGACAGTGTGATGCTCACTTTTAATGTATACCACAACGGGACCATCATGGTGCAGGGCAGCGAGAGCAGCCTGGACCAATTAGCTCTCGGCTTCCACACCTCAAAGCAGCAGACTGAGGTAGAGAAACAAGAGCCAGAGCCGGCCACCCTGCAGTCTGCCCCCAGCCACACGGAGCCAGACAGTGCCCCATCTCCCACAGACTGCCCCCTTGTCTCCCCAAAACTCTCTAGCAACAATAAAACACTAAAGGAATGCCTATCAGTGCTGGAGCTGGAGTTTGCGGAGTTCAGGGAGCAGACCTTGAGCACCCTGGCCCAGACCTCCTTGTGTGATCAGCTCCGGGATGAGATGCACAGACTAAAGATGCAGCACAAGGCTGAGATCCATGAGCTGAGAGCAGCAGTGAGAGACCTGGAGGAGCAGAGCCAAACCCTGAGGACGGAGCTGCGCAGAGCGAGGGAGGAGCTGACCTGGACACCCCAGCACAGCTAGCTGAGGAGCCTGCAGAGCCAGCTGGAGGAGCTAAGAGAGGAGCTACACATCACTGGAGCACAGAGACTGCACTGCACTGACCCCACAACACCTCCAACCCCTGACGCACCCACTGATCCACCCACACTCCCCACCACTCCTGACACACCCACTATCACCAGACCTGCCACTAATACACAACCCCCTGAAACGCCACTCCCCCAAAACACACCCGCTGCCCCCACCACTCCCGACGCAAACCCGGAGTGGCAGGTCAACGCAGAGGTGGTCATTCTGAGCGAATCCAATGGGAAGTTCCTGGTTGAGAGGCGCCTCTTCCCTGGGCGAAAAGTGAAAAAGCTTTGGTGCTCCACAGCACAGAGAGCCCTGGAGCTGCTCTCCAAGAGGAGGCTTTGCCAAGTCAAACACATCCTCATCCACACCGGCACTAACGACCTGAGTGCCCGCAGGGGCGATGTGGCCTCAGCCCTGAGACAGGTAGCAACGAAAGCCACAGAGGAATTCCCAACTGCCAAAATTTCCATCTCCACACTGCTGCCCCGCACAGACGTGCCTCTGCACATCATCCAGGCCATCAACGCAGAAGTGTCCCGAAGATGTGCCCTCCTCCCCAACGTCCACCTGGCACACCACTGAGACATCCAGCCACATCACCTGTATGACCACGTCCACCTCAACAAGACGGGTGTGAGGATCATCTCAAAGGTCCTCAAGGACACAACCCTGGGCCGAAACCCCACACACCCCCACCTCGAGACCAGGAGCAAACCCCCCAGCCCCCGGCCACATCCCCAGCCACCGGCTCCACCCCAGCCCCAGCCCCTGAGACCCCGCGGCCCCATTCCCCACCCCCCCATCCCCAGAGGGCCCGTCCAGCACAGCAGAGCGGACAGCCGGGGACCAGCACAGCCACACAGCCACGCAGCAGCGGCTTCCAGAGCCTGGAGGCCCGATGCTGCCCAGCTGGCCCAGATAAGGCAACTCCTCAGTGTCATCTGTTCCACACTGCTGAGTTAACTGAGCCTCAACACACATATATATGGTTGTGGAGATGGAGAGTAAGAAAAAATGTGATTTAATTATTCTGATATTTTGATGCAAACATAAAATCTTTGAGTGATTATTATGTATATCCATATATAATTATTAATAGTAATATAATATCAGTTGTAGACCACAAATTAAACTTTCTTATGTAGAAGAGACAAGTATAATAAAATATATTAACATGTCCTTTAAAATAAGCAGTTGGAATATGCAGGGTTTACGCTCCTCAACTTTTGGAATGAAGAGCACAGGCCCTGAACTGATCAACACTGTAAATAGTTCAGATGTTTTCATTCTTGTAGAGACTTGGTGCTGTGCAGATATGTCTATACACTGGATGGATACAATGGATACAGGGAGCTGATTGTGCCCTCCTATATAAAACCCAAAGTCAGGTGTGGCAGGGCCTCGTGGGGGATTATCGTGTGGTACAGGGAGGAGCTCCGAGCAGCCCTATGCCCAGTACAGAGAGGAGACACACACCTGTGGATGAAAATCAGAAAAGACACCCTACAAAATAACACAGATATATACCTATGTGCAATTTATATGCCACCCGCAGACTCCCCCTACTATAATGAGGAAGGCTTTCATGAGCTTCAAAACGAAATCTGCCACTTCCAGACCCTGGGCTCTGTACTGCTGTGTGGCGATCTCAATGCCAGGACTGGCAGAGAGATGGACTACATCAATACAGAGGGGAACACACACCTGTTCGGAGACTCCCCGCTGTGCCACACACACACCTCCACACTGACACAGCCACGACAGCGTGGTAAACAAGAGCAGGAAGCAGGTAGTGCGCCTATGTAAAAGCCTGGGTCTATATATCATCAATGGCAGGACCAGGGGGTACTCTCTGGGGAGATTCACATACTGCTCGGCTCTGGGCAGCAGTGTGGTGGACTACGCCATAACTGACCTGGACCCACAAGCCAACAATGCGTTTATAGTCAGACAACAATCTCCACTATCAGACCACAGCCAAATAACACTTTACCTAAAAAGATCAGCGCAGCCACAAGTCAGAGCCAAACTTCCCACAAAACTGGTCTCCCTGCCACCCAGTTAGAGATGGTCAGAGCCCAGCACAGAGAACTACACAAGAGCCCTGAATAGTGATGAGATTGAAAACATGTTAGACAGATATCAATCCTCACACTATCAAATAAACCAAAACGGAATAAACTCAGCCACCAAAACACTGAATGAAATATTTGAGAGACTGGCTTTAAAATCAAACATTAAAACAATTAAAAACCAAAATATGAAATCGTCTAAAAGAAAAAAAGAACAGTGGTGTGACCAGGAGTGTGAAACTTCTAGGAAACACCTGAGACATCTCTCCAACACTAAACACAGAGAGCCCGACAACCAGGAGGCTCGCCTCAGCTACTGCCAGGCCCTGCGGCACTACAAGCAACTCCTCAGTAAGAAAAAAGACCACTATATGGGCAGAATAAATACCCCAAAAACAAAAAATGAAATACCAATTCAAAATGGAGAAATCTGGAAAACACACTTTGAAAAACTTTACCAAAATGTTGAAAACAATCCAAAGCCAGAACAGGTTAAAATATTAAAAAACCTAAATAAATTGGAAGAAATCATTAAGAATAACCAAAATCCCTTAGATAACCCATTTACAATACAGGAACTAAAACATCAACTCAAAATCCTCAAACCCAGGAAAGCCAGCGGCCCCGACAGCATCAGCCCTGAGATGCTGAAGCACAGCAGCCCGCAGCTGCAGGAGGCTCTGCTCAAACTCTTTAACCTGGTGCTGAGAGCCGGGTGTTTCCCTGAGGTCGGGAATCAAGGATTGATCACCCCGATTTTTAAAAGTGGAGACAAATTAGACCCCAATAACTACTGGGGCAGCTGTGTGAGCAGTAACCTGGGGAAGGTGTTCTGCAGTATCATCAACGCCCAGATACTGGCCTTCCTTACCAAGCACAGTGTCCTGAATAAGAGTCAGATTGGCTT
>NC_089859.1:41936555-42139055 GCF_036373705.1 Amia ocellicauda | reverse complement strand
ACCAATTGTCTGCTACAATTGTGACAAAGTAGGACATATTGCGGCCCACTGCCCAGGTAGAGAGGAACCAATGCAATGTAATGTGTGTGATATGGGGAAAGAGAAACCGGTATTTTATGCCTGCCCTGTTGGGACGGATGTTTTCATAGGCGGAGTACCTAATCCAAAACACATGTGTACAGTGATAGTCGATGAGAAAGAAGTGGCTGCTCTACTCGACTCTGGCAGTATGGTTACACTGGTCACAGAAAAATTAGTAGCGACCAACAAGCTGGATAGACATCAGGAGCTCAGTATCACATGCACACATGGTGACACACGCCCCTATCCCACAGCCCTTGTAAACATACAGACAGAGGCCGGGAAACTAGATTACGAAGTCGGTGTGGTACCCAACATGCCATATGATGTGATACTGGGACGATATTTTCCTAATTTTGGAAAACTAGATAGAAAACATAGTAAATTGGAAATGCACACTGAAAACTGTAAGCCAGAAGTTGCCTCGATCCCACAACTAGAGCTAAAAGTAGACCTGGTTCCAGTTGAGTCGACAGTGAAGGTTTTGGTTGGGGAAAATTAAACTGAAAACATAGGGGTGGAATGTAGTGACGTAGATGACCCTATGGAGGGTGAGGAACCCAGCACTAGCAGGGTGGGTGAGAATCCATTCATAGAGACCCCTGAAGCTGACAATGTAGAAGTGTCAGTGTTAGAGGGACTCCCCACTGATTTTGGCAGCGCACAGGTGCGAGATCTCACTCTACACTATGCTAAAGAAAATGTGAAGGTAGTAAATGGGACCCCTATGACTACTGCAGACCCGCCAACAGCTTATCCTTATTTTATGGTAAAAAATGACCTATTGTACCGTGTAAATAAGATAGGGGTGGACATTGTGGAGCAATTGCTAGTTCCCACCCCATTCAGACGAACAGTTCTCAATCTGGCACATGGGCATATCCTGGGGGGACATCTGGGGATGGACAAAACCAAGGATAGACTCCTGAGGAGGTTTTACTGGCCAGGCGTACATGCAGACGTGACAGAACATTGTAGCTCATGTCCTGAATGTCAACTACATGCTCCTAAACCAGCCTTCAGAAGCCCACTGGTCCCTTTGCCCATCATAGAGACCCCCTTTGCTAGGATAGCTATGGATGTGGTGGGACCTCTCCCGAAATCAGCCAGAGGGCATCAGTATATACTGGTTATTTTGGATTATGCCACCAGGTACCCAGAAGCCATTCCACTGCGGACCATGGCTTCAAAAGGTATTGCAAAAGAGCTAATGTTGATGTGTAGTAGGGTGGGGATACCGAGGGAGATATTAACAGATCAGGGCACACCCTTTATGTCTAAGGTTATGACCGATCTGTGTAAATTGTTGCAGGTTAAGCAGTTGAGAACATCAGTCTACCACCCACAAACAGATGGGTTGGTTGAGAGATTTAATAGGACCCTGAAGTCCATGCTAAGAAAGGTAATCGATAAGGATGGGAAAAATTGGGAATTCATGCTGCCCTACTTGATGTCTGCCATTAGGGAAGTCCCACAGGCTTCCCTGGGCTTTTCGCCTTTTGAACTGTTATATGGGAGGCACCCCAGGGGGATATTAGACATAGCCCGTGAAACGTGGGAACACGAGTCCACTCCTTTCCGGAGTGTAGTCGAGCACATCAATGCTATGCAAGAGAGAATAGCCACAGTCACTCCCATTGTGAGAGAGCACCTAAGGCAGGCACAGGAACACCAACAATTCGCCTATAATCGTCAGGCTACACTGAGGGTGTTCCAGCCTGGTGATAGGGTGTTGGTGTTGGTTCCCACTGTAGAATGTAAATTTCTGGCTACGTGGATGGGACCTTATGAGATTATAGAGCGAATACGGGAAGTGAACTATAAGGTTCAGCAACCCGGCCGCCGACCCCCAGAACAAATATATCATGTCAACTTAATAAAAGCCTGGAAGGACAGGGAAGTGTTGATGTTGACTTACCCCCCTCAGCCACTAGGGACACCGAAGGTGAATATTGCAGCTGCCTTGTCACCTGACCAGTTGAAGGAGGTGAACGACTTGATAATACGTAATAGGGAAGTTTTCTCAGGCATACCGGGGCGTACCCATTTAGTCTCTCACAACATTGTGTCTCTCCCAGGAAAGAAGGTAAATATGAGGCCTTACAGGGTACCAGAAGCTCGCAGGAACACTATTAGAAATGAGGTTAAGGAAATGCTGGAGGCAGGGGTTATTGAAGAATCCCACAGTGAGTGGTCCAGCCCTATAGTCATGGTTTCCAAACCTGATGGCTCCTGGAGATTCTGTAATGATTTTAGAAAGGTTAATGAAATTTCAAAGTTTGATGCATACCCAATGCCCCGAGTAGATGAATTGTTAGAGAATATTGGGAATGCTCGCTATATTTCAACTATTGACTTAGCCAAGGGCTACTGGCAGATTCCCTTGACCCCGGGTGCCAAAGAAAAAACAGCCTTTGCAACCCCAGATGGTCTGTTTCACTACACAGTGATGCCCTTTGGCCTGCATGGTGCTCCTGCCACCTTTCAAAGGTTGATGGACCACATACTTAGACCACACAGGACGTATGCGGCAGCATATTTAGATGATGTGGTCATTCACAGTCCAGATTGGGAATCACATTTGTCTCAGCTCCAAGCGGTATTGGATTCAATACATGCAGCAGGCCTGATGGCTAATCCAACCAAATGCAATTTGGGGTTGGAAGAGGCCAAATACTTGGGCTATACAGTAGGGAGGGGTATGGTGAAACGCCAAATATCCAAGGTTGAAGCCATAAACTCTTGGCCTAGGCCTGTCAATAAAAAGCAGGTTAGGGCATTTTTAGGGTTAACTGGGTATTACCGGAGGTTTATTCCCAACTATGCTACCTTAGCGGCCCCTCTGACTGATATGACTAAGGCTACAGAACCCAATATGGTTAGATGGGGTGATACAGCAAACCGGGCTTTCCGGAGCCTACAGGAGGCGCTCTGCCGCAACCCTGTTTTAATGGTACCAGACTTTCAGAAAGAATTTATAGTCCAGATGGACGCCTCTGAGGTGGGGATCGGAGTGGTTTTGTCCCAAAGAATGGGTGATCACGAACACCCGGTGTTGTTCCTTAGCAGAAAGTTGGAATCCAATGAAATAAATTATTTGGTAGTTGAAGAAGAATGTTTGGCAGTGAAGTGGGCTTTGGACAGTCTTCGATACTATTTGTTGGGCAGGCACTTCACCCTGATCACTGACCATGCCCCCCTCACTTGGATGCATCGTTCGAAAGACAGGAATGCCCGTGTGATGAGGTGGTTTTTGAGTCTCCAACATTTTCATTTCACCCTGCAGCACAGGCCAGGGAAGGCCATGGGGAATGTTGATGGGCTGTCCCGGGTGCATGCTTTTTTGCGGCTGTCGCTCGACCTATGGGGTCGCAGCTGGGGGGGAGGATGTGGGACAAACCAAGGGGCAGGGTCATACATGGCAGATATGTCAGGCCAGGTCTGCTGCAAGGTCTGCACTCTAGGGAAGAAAACCGACCCTAGACAACTACACTCCCCAGAAACCCTCAGGCAGCCTAATGTGGTCACTTGGTGCTACTTCCTCAATTATTCACCAAGTATATAAGGCGGAAAGATAGAGTCAAGCTAGAAGGTCAGGCCAGAAGCTAGTTTGATTTCTGTTTGTTATTTACGATGAGAACCTTGGAAACAATGTCAAACGGTATGACCTACGTGCCTGTTCCCTAAAACCATGTGTAGACCTATGGACTCTGTTCTATAATGATATATGTTCTGCTTAGTTAGCCTTTAAGATAACATAGTAATGACTTTCTAGCATGTATGCATGTATGTATGTATATATATATATATATATATATATGTATGTATGAATGTATGTATGTCCAATTGCTTTGACAATACAAATGAATTGAATTGAGAGGGAGAGAGAGAGAGAGAGAGAGAGAGAGAGAGAGAGAGAGAGAGAGAGAGAGAGAGAGAGACAGACAGACTGAAAAACAGACAAACAGACACACACACACACACACACACACACACAGACATACACACACACACACAGAGCCAGCCAGCCAGCCAGCTCAGCGATGACATCACGAGCCTCTCTCAGCTGACTGCTATGACATCACAGAGCACGTACATTCCGTTGCTTGCCGTCTGTCAACCACTCAGTCACTGCCAGCCAGACTGGCTGGCTGGCTGGATGTGGGGGATGCTTGCTGCTGCTGCGTACCTTAGCAAGCTTATTTGCTTGACCGGCCTTCCAACTCCTCTGCCCACATGCCCACCTATGCCCGATCTGCTGTTCACCTGGTCACAGCTCCGCCCCAACAAGGCAGATTCTCCCAAAAATGGTACAAACTGATCCACGTTCCCCTCCACGGAAAGCTTTAGCCCAAAATAAGGGACAAATTCTGTAACAACATAATGGATGCCCACCCAACCTGTGACAAAACTGAGAAAAAAGAAAAACGCCAGTCCTCCTGGGGGAGGGACACACAGCCACCCTGGATGCCCAATATGTCAGCGCCTACCACAGCCTGAGGGACACAGTGACACACGAGCACCGGCTGTAAATATAATGTAAATACTTGTTTGTTATGCATGTCATTGTATTTCAAAAAAGGAATCTGGAAATAGTAAACCTATTTTCTTTATTTGTATGTATTAAAGATCACATTTTTTTACATTTTCATTTTCTGTACTTCATTACATCTTATTGTGATTCATAATTCTATTATTTATTTTCCGTGTAGATGTATGTATGTATGTATGTATGTATGTATGTATATGTATGTATGTCCAATTGCTTTGACAATACAAATGAATTGAATTGAGAGAGAGAGAGAGAGAGAGAGAGGAATATGAGCTCCTAAAAAACATTTGTTTTTATACATAAGCGGATTTAATTTGTGATTTACAAATGAATATATAGCACTATAAACATACACAGAAGATATGGAATAGAAATTCAGAAGAAAAAGTATTCAAAAAATTATAATTTTAAGAGAAACACAAAAAGAAGAAAGCAGAGAGACAGTTCAGGAAGAAAAGTCAGAAAAGAAAAGCTGAAGACAAGAATTGGAGGTAAGAGACAAATAATTAAACAAAAAAATATGTATTCATAAAATAAATAAGCATTCTCAGTAGTTGACTCAGCCAATGAAAATGCAGAGCTCCGATTTGAATAGAGTGACAGTAGGAGAGAGCCCAACTGCCACTGAGACTGATAGAAATCTATCGAACAGCAGTCTGACTGCAGAGCTGCCTTTTGAAATCCGATACCCTGAAGACATTCGCTCTGCACAGGCTAAGAAGGACTACAAACAAGCTGTGATGAGAGCATCTCCTGAGACCCTCATCCTAGACTACACCGGTAAAGGAGAAAACAGGGTCAAGAACAATCTACTGTTCTACACCGCCTTTCACAAAACCCTGTGCCAGACATACAGCATAGGTGGAAATGTATATCTGCACAGTTTAGCTTTTATAGTTTTAGCACATGATTTTAGGATATGAAATGTGAATTGTTAGAGTGAAAATGAAAAGATGTAAATGAACTGCAGGTATTTTGAATTGAATCAATAAAGTATTTTAAAAATTGAAAAAAAAAATTGAATATCTCAGTGCTGGTAGAGAAAGACACAGACAGTGTGATGCTCACTTTTAATGTATACCACAACGGGACCATCATGGTGCAGGGCAGCGAGAGCAGCCTGGACCAATTAGCTCTCGGCTTCCACACCTCAAAGCAGCAGACTGAGGTAGAGAAACAAGAGCCAGAGCCGGCCACCCTGCAGTCTGCCCCCAGCCACACGGAGCCAGACAGTGCCCCATCTCCCACAGACTGCCCCCCTGTCTCCCCAAAACTCTCCAGCAACATTAAAACACTAAAGGAATGCCTATCAGTGCTGGAGCTGGAGTTTGCGGAGTTCAGGGAGCAGACCTTGAGCACCCTGGCCCAGACCTCCTTGTGTGATCAGCTCCGGGATGAGATGCACAGACTAAAGATGCAGCACAAGGCTGAGATCCATGAGCTGAGAGCAGCAGTGAGAGACCTGGAGGAGCAGAGCCAAACCCTGAGGACGGAGCTGCGCAGAGCGAGGGAGGAGCTGACCTGGACACCCCAGCACAGCTAGCTGAGGAGCCTGCAGAGCCAGCTGGAGGAGCTAAGAGAGGAGCTACACATCACTGGAGCACAGAGACTGCACTGCACTGACCCCACAACACCTCCAACCCCTGACGCACCCACTGATCCACCCACACTCCCCACCACTCCTGACACACCCACTATCACCAGACCTGCCACTAATACACAACCCCCTGAAACGCCACTCCCCCAAAACACACCCGCTGCCCCCACCACTCCCGACGCAAACCCGGAGTGGCAGGTCAACGCAGAGGTGGTCATTCTGAGCGAATCCAATGGGAAGTTCCTGGTTGAGAGGCGCCTCTTCCCTGGGCGAAAAGTGAAAAAGCTTTGGTGCTCCACAGCACAGAGAGCCCTGGAGCTGCTCTCCAAGAGGAGGCTTTGCCAAGTCAAACACATCCTCATCCACACCGGCACTAACGACCTGAGTGCCCGCAGGGGTGATGTGGCCTCAGCCCTGAGACAGGTAGCAACGAAAGCCACAGAGGAATTCCCAACTGCCAAAATTTCCATCTCCACACTGCTGCCCCGCACAGACGTGCCCCTGCACATCATCCAGGCCATCAACGCAGAAGTGTCCCGAAGATGTGCCCTCCTCCCCAACGTCCACCTGGCACACCACTGAGACATCCAGCCACATCACCTGTATGACCACGTCCACCTCAACAAGACGGGTGTGAGGATCATCTCAAAGGTCCTCAAGGACACAACCCTGGGCCAAAACCCCACACACCCCCACCTCGAGACCAGGAGCAAACCCCCCAGCCCCCGGCCACATCCCCAGCCACCGGCTCCACCCCAGCCCCAGCCCCTGAGACCCCGCGGCCCCATTCCCCACCCCCCCATCCCCAGAGGGCCCGTCCAGCACAGCAGAGCGGACAGCCGGGGACCAGCACAGCCACACAGCCACGCAGCAGCGGCTTCCAGAGCCTGGAGGCCCGATGCTGCCCAGCTGGCCCAGATAAGGCAACTCCTCAGTGTCATCTGTTCCACACTGCTGAGTTAACTGAGCCTCAACACACATATATATGGTTGTGGAGATGGAGAGTAAGAAAAAATGTGATTTAATTATTCTGATATTTTGATGCAAACATAAAATCTTTGAGTGATTATTATGTATATCCATATATAATTATTAATAGTAATATAATATCAGTTGTAGACCACAAATTAAACTTTCTTATGTAGAAGAGACAAGTATAATAAAATATATTAACATGTCCTTTAAAATAAGCAGTTGGAATATGCAGGGTTTACGCTCCTCAACTTTTGGAATGAAGAGCACAGGCCCTGAACTGATCAACACTGTAAATAGTTCAGATGTTTTCATTCTTGTAGAGACTTGGTGCTGTGCAGATATGTCTATACACTGGATGGATACAATGGATACAGGGAGCTGATTGTGCCCTCCTATAAAAAACCCAAAGTCAGGTGTGGCAGGGCCTCGTGGGGGATTATCGTGTGGTACAGGGAGGAGCTCCGAGCAGCCCTATGCCCAGTACAGAGAGGAGACACACACCTGTGGATGAAAATCAGAAAAGAAACCCTACAAAATAACACAGATATATACCTATGTGCAATTTATATGCCACCCGCAGACTCCCCCTACTATAATGAGGAAGGCTTTCATGAGCTTCAAAACGAAATCTGCCACTTCCAGACCCTGGGCTCTGTACTGCTGTGTGGCGATCTCAATGCCAGGACTGGCAGAGAGATGGACTACATCAATACAGAGGGGAACACACACCTGTTCGGAGACTCCCCGCTGTGCCACACACACATCTCCACACTGACACAGCCACGACAGCGTGGTAAACAAGAGCAGGAAGCAGGTAGTGCGCCTATGTAAAAGCCTGGGTCTATATATCATCAATGGCAGGACCAGGGGGTACTCTCTGGGGAGATTCACATACTGCTCGGCTCTGGGCAGCAGTGTGGTGGACTACGCCATAACTGACCTGGACCCACAAGCCAACAATGCGTTTATAGTCAGACAACAATCTCCACTATCAGACCACAGCCAAATAACACTTTACCTAAAAAGATCAGCGCAGCCACAAGTCAGAGCCAAACTTCCCACAAAACTGGTCTCCCTGCCACCCAGTTAGAGATGGTCAGAGCCCAGCACAGAGAACTACACAAGAGCCCTGAATAGTGATGAGATTGAAAACATGTTAGACAGATATCAATCCTCACACTATCAAATAAACCAAAACGGAATAAACTCAGCCACCAAAACACTGAATGAAATATTTGAGAGACTGGCTTTAAAATCAAACATTAAAACAATTAAAAACCAAAATATGAAATCGTCTAAAAGAAAAAAAGAACAGTGGTGTGACCAGGAGTGTGAAACTTCTAGGAAACACCTGAGACATCTCTCCAACACTAAACACAGAGAGCCCGACAACCAGGAGGCTCGCCTCAGCTACTGCCAGGCCCTGCGGCACTACAAGCAACTCCTCAGTAAGAAAAAAGACCACTATATGGGCAGAATAAATACCCCAAAAACAAAAAATGAAATACCAATTCAAAATGGAGAAATCTGGAAAACACACTTTGAAAAACTTTACCAAAATGTTGAAAACAATCCAAAGCCAGAACAGGTTAAAATATTAAAAAACCTAAATAAATTGGAAGAAATCATTAAGAATAACCAAAATCCCTTAGATAACCCATTTACAATATAGGAACTAAAACATCAACTCAAAATCCTCAAACCCAGGAAAGCCAGCGGCCCCGACAGCATCAGCCCTGAGATGCTGAAGCACAGCAGCCCGCAGCTGCAGGAGGCTCTGCTCAAACTCTTTAACCTGGTGCTGAGAGCCGGGTGTTTCCCTGAGGTCGGGAATCAAGGATTGATCACCCCGATTTTTAAAAGTGGAGACAAATTAGACCCCAATAACTACTGGGGCAGCTGTGTGAGCAGTAACCTGGGGAAGGTGTTCTGCAGTATCATCAACGCCCAGATACTGGCCTTCCTTACCAAGCACAGTGTCCTGAATAAGAGTCAGATTGGCTTCCTACCAAAACACCGCACAACCGATCATATTTACACTCTACACACCCTCATAAATAAATATACCCAAAACAATAAAGGAAAAATATTTGCCTGTTTTGTAGACTTTAGAAAGGCATTTGACTCAATCTGGCACAAGGGATTATTTTATAAACTTCTACAGAGTGGTGTAGGGGGTAAAGTTTATGACATCATTAAATCAATGTATTCTGAAAACAAATGCGGAGTTCAAATTGGCAACTCAAGAACAGAGTTCTTCACTCAGGGGCGGGGAGTGAGACAGGGCTGCAGTCTGAGTCCAACACTGTTCAACATCTACATCATCGAGTTGGCCACAGTGTTGGAGCAGTCTGACGCCCGCAGCCTAACTCTCCATGACACAGAGATCAAGTTCCTGCTCTATGCAGACGACCTGGTGCTGCTGTCGCCCACAGAGCAGGGGCTTCAGCAGAACCTGGCGCTGCTAGAGCAGTACTGTCAGAAATGGGCCCTGGCAGTCAATCTGGACAAGACCAGAGTTATGGTTTTCCAGAAAAAAGCCCCATCTCAGGGAAACAGGTACCGCTTCACTCTGGGCAGCACTGGATTAGAGCACTGCACCAGATACAACTACCTTGGCCTGACCATCAGTGCGTTAGGGAGCTTCAGCCTGGCTATAAACGCATTAAAAGACAAGGCACGCCGGGCATTTTATGCCATAAAGACACAATTTGGGAAAACAACAATACCAATAACTATTTGGATTAAAATATTAAACTCCATCATCCAACCAATCCTGCTATATGGGAGCGAAGTGTGGGGTCCCCTCATGAACCTCAATAACAACAATTGGGACAAAAGCCCCATGGAAATATTCCACCTAGAATTTAATAAAAACATCTTACACGTACACAGAAACGCCCCCACGGCTCTGAGGCTCACAGAGCCCGAACACACAATGACCAAAACAACAACAATTGGGAAAATTGACATGTACCTGAAAAGCAAATACACAAAAGATTAGAGACACGAATTAGAATTACAAAACAAATTGGAATGCTACCGGGCCCTGAATAGAAACATTACATTGGCTGAATACTTAAAAATCCAAAATATAAAAGAGAGACAAAATCTAACTAAATACAGGCTCAGTGACCACAGCCTCGCCATTGAAAAAGGCCGCTACAGAAAATTCTGGGTTGCCAGAGAAGAGCGGCTGTGCAGCCAGTGTGACCTAGGGGAGGTCGAAACACAGGCGCATTTCCTGCTGTCCTGCCCTAAATACACAAAAATCAGGGAGACATACTTTAAAATATTAAAAATGCATATCCCTGAGTTCAGCATGATCCCCGATTGCTGCAAACTCCCCGTCCTGCTGGGAGAGGAGGAGCGCACTGCCTTCTTAGCAGCGCAATATGTATCCACCTGCCACAGCCTGCGAGACAGTGTGTAGACACCAGCCTGTGGCACTCCATTTGCAAAACAAAATAAAAACAGTGATTTTTCTGATGTCATGACACAAATTTTGATACAAACAACAAATATGGTTTATATCCTACTTAATTTTATTTCAATGTGTACTATATTTGTTCCACTGAATCTTGTATTGCAATGTTTTGTCTTGATTGATAGAACATTTGTATCTGCTTTGGCAATATTGTGATAGATCATGCCAATAAAGAACCTTTGAATTGAATTGAAATGAATTGACAGACAGACAGACACACGCACACACACACACACACACACACACACACACACACAGAGCCAGCCAGCCAGACAGCCAGCCAGCTCAGCCATGACATCACGAGCCTCTCTCAGCTGACTGCTATGACATCACAGAGCACGTACATTCCATTGCTTGCCGTCTGTCAACCACTCAGTCACTGCCAGCCAGACTGGCTGGCTGGCTGGATGGGGGGGCTGCTTGCTGCTGCTGCGTATCTTAGCAAGCTAATTTGCCTGACCGGCCTTCCTACTCCTATGCCCAAATGCCCACCTAAGCCTCGTTTGTAATGCATGTCATTGTATTTCAAAAAGGAATCTGGAAATAGTAAACCTATTTTCTTTATTTGAATGTATTAAAGATCACATTTTATTACATTTTCTTTTTCTGTACTTCATTACATTATATTGAGATTCATAATTCTATTATTTATTTTCCGTATGTATGTATGTATGTATTATTGTATGGAAGGAAAGTTAGAAATGATTTTCTCAAACCTGTTTTTCTCTCTTGTATACTTAAGAAAGATAAGGTCAAGCTAGAAGGTCAGGAGGCCATAAGGTAGTTTGATTTCTGTTTGTTATTTACGATGAGAACCTTGGAGACAATGTCAAACGGTATGACCTACGTGCCTGTTCCTTAAAACCATGTGTAGATCTATGAACTCTGTTCTATAATGAAATATGTTCTGCTTAGTTAGCCTTTAAGATAACATAGTAATGATTTTCTAGCATGTATGTATGTATGTATGTATGTCCAATTGCTTTGACAATGAATTGAATTGAGAGGGAGAGAGAGAGAGAGAGAGAGAGAGAGACAGACAGACTGACAAACACAAACAGACACACACACACACACACACACACACACACACACACACAGACACACACACAGCCAGCCAGCCAGCTCAGCGATGACATCACAAGCCTCTCTCAGCTGACTGCTATGACATCACAGAGCATAAACATTCCATTGCTTGCCGTCTGTCAACCACTCAGTCACTGCCAGCCAGACTGGCTGGCTGGCTGGATGGGGGGGCTGCTTGCTGCTGCTGTGTACCTTAGCAAGCTTATTTGCTTGACCGGCCTTCCTACTCCTCTGCCCACATGCCCACCTATGCCCGATCTGCTGTTCACCTGGATCACAGCTCCGCCCCAACAAGGCAGATCCTCCCAAAAATGGTACAAACTGATCCACGTTCCCCTCCACAGAAAGCTTTAGCCCAAAATAAGGGACACATTCTGCCCAATATGTCAGCGCCAACCACAGCCTGAGGGACACAGTGACACACGAGCACCGGCTGTAAATATAATGTAAATACTCGTTTGTAATGCATGTCATTGTATTTCAAAAAAGGAATCTGGAAATGGTATACCTATTTTCTTTATTTGTATGTATTAAAGATCACATTTTATTACATTTTCTTTTTCTGTACTTCATTACATCTTATTGTGATTCATAATTCTATTATTTATTTTCCGTGTATATGTATGTATGTATGTATTGTGACAAACCAAGGGGCAGGGTCATACATGGCAGATATGTCAGGCCAGGTCTGCTGCAAGGTGTGTACTCTAGGGTAGAATACCGACCCTAGGCAACTACACTCCCCAGAAACCCTCAGGCAGCCATTCTAGCACCTAATGTGGTCACTTGGTGTTACTTCCTCAATTATTCACCAGGTATATAAGGCGGGCCTGAGAGAGAGAGAAGTGAGAGACAATAGGGTGAGTTATCTGGAAAACAGAGGTAGCTCATAAGGAGAAAGCCAAGACTTATTTATTCCAGACTTTGTTTAAAATAGAATGATTATGTAAGATTAGTTACAACTCCAGTGTGAGTTAGGTTTTGTTTTCAGATTTGTTTTGTTTGAAGTAAACATACAGGCACAGCCCTGTATTTGCAACCTCCTCCCTGGGTCATGACTGGTTTTTACTCCTAAGAAGATCACAGAGAAGACCCGCACATGTGTACAGCCAAGGCGTTTTGTCACATTTGGTGTAGAATGCGGGCAGCACCTCATGAAACCCAGACTGGCTGAGTGAATTTTTTTATCCAAAAAAAAAAAAACTACAGGCTGTAATAGCCCAACAGGAAGCGACCAGGGTGCAGCAGGTGGCTCACCAGGATGCTATGCGGATGCATCAGGAAGCACTGCAGGTCCAGCATGATACAAATAAAATGTTTAGAGAAGAGCAGGAAAAGGTGACTAAAGAGCTGAAAGAGAGTGTTGAAGCACTTGCAACCAGGATTGGGCCACAGGGGGCTGCAACCCATTCCACTCCCCGCACCAATCACTTTCTGCAGAAAATGACAAAACAGGACGATGTTGAGGCCTTCCTTATGACCTTTGAGAGGACAGCGGAGAGAGGGATGGCCAAAAGATTCCTGGGCAGGGCTTGTGGCACCTTATCTGGCAGGGGATGCACAGAAAGCGTACTTTGATCTGGAGCTGAAGGACGCCCAGGACTATGATAAATTGAAAGCGGAGATAATGACCCGATTGGGCGTGACCACCGCAGTGAGGGCACATCGGTTTCAGCAGTGGGCCTACCAACCAGGACAACCAATCCGAACGCAGATGTTTGATCTGATCCATCTGGCCAGGAAATGGCTACAGCCAGAGGTCCATTCATCAGCCGAGGTGGTGGAGGCCATAGTCCTTGACAACTACCAACGCTGTTTGCCCAAGGACGTTCGACGCTGGGTTGGCCAGAATGAGGTGCTGTCCGCTGACACCTTGGTGGCCATTGTAGAGCGGTTCTATACAGCCGGAGCAGCAGAGCATGTACCGGAGGTTAAAAACTCGTTCCCCAGGCCATGACGAACCAGCGGACCGGGTAAGATGGTTCCAAAGTTCTCTGGGAAACATGACGCGCTGGGTTGGAAGAAAAGAGCAAGACTGGGGGGGGCAAAGGTGGGGCCTAAAGCCGAGACTAAGGGTTATAGGGGGTCACCATCACAACCAATTGTCTGCTACAATTGTGACAAAGTAGGACATATTGCGGCCCACTGCCCAGGTAGAGAGGAACCAATGCAATGTAATGTGTGTGATATGGGGAAAGAGAAACCGGTATTTTATGCCTGCCCTGTTGGGACGGATGTTTTCATAGGCGGAGTACCTAATCCAAAACACATGTGTACAGTGATAGTCGATGAGAAAGAAGTGGCTGCTCTACTCGACTCTGGCAGTATGGTTACACTGGTCACAGAAAAATTAGTAGCGACCAACAAGCTGGATAGACATCAGGAGCTCAGTATCACATGCACACATGGTGACACACGCCCCTATCCCACAGCCCTTGTAAACATACAGACAGAGGCCGGGAAACTAGATTACGAAGTCGGTGTGGTACCCAACATGCCATATGATGTGATACTGGGACGATATTTTCCTAATTTTGGAAAACTAGATAGAAAACATAGTAAATTGGAAATGCACACTGAAAACTGTAAGCCAGAAGTTGCCTCGATCCCACAACTAGAGCTAAAAGTAGACCTGGTTCCAGTTGAGTCGACAGTGAAGGTTTTGGTTGGGGAAAATTAAACTGAAAACATAGGGGTGGAATGTAGTGACGTAGATGACCCTATGGAGGGTGAGGAACCCAGCACTAGCAGGGTGGGTGAGAATCCATTCATAGAGACCCCTGAAGCTGACAATGTAGAAGTGTCAGTGTTAGAGGGACTCCCCACTGATTTTGGCAGCGCACAGGTGCGAGATCTCACTCTACACTATGCTAAAGAAAATGTGAAGGTAGTAAATGGGACCCCTATGACTACTGCAGACCCGCCAACAGCTTATCCTTATTTTATGGTAAAAAATGACCTATTGTACCGTGTAAATAAGATAGGGGTGGACATTGTGGAGCAATTGCTAGTTCCCACCCCATTCAGACGAACAGTTCTCAATCTGGCACATGGGCATATCCTGGGGGGACATCTGGGGATGGACAAAACCAAGGATAGACTCCTGAGGAGGTTTTACTGGCCAGGCGTACATGCAGACGTGACAGAACATTGTAGCTCATGTCCTGAATGTCAACTACATGCTCCTAAACCAGCCTTCAGAAGCCCACTGGTCCCTTTGCCCATCATAGAGACCCCCTTTGCTAGGATAGCTATGGATGTGGTGGGACCTCTCCCGAAATCAGCCAGAGGGCATCAGTATATACTGGTTATTTTGGATTATGCCACCAGGTACCCAGAAGCCATTCCACTGCGGACCATGGCTTCAAAAGGTATTGCAAAAGAGCTAATGTTGATGTGTAGTAGGGTGGGGATACCGAGGGAGATATTAACAGATCAGGGCACACCCTTTATGTCTAAGGTTATGACCGATCTGTGTAAATTGTTGCAGGTTAAGCAGTTGAGAACATCAGTCTACCACCCACAAACAGATGGGTTGGTTGAGAGATTTAATAGGACCCTGAAGTCCATGCTAAGAAAGGTAATCGATAAGGATGGGAAAAATTGGGAATTCATGCTGCCCTACTTGATGTCTGCCATTAGGGAAGTCCCACAGGCTTCCCTGGGCTTTTCGCCTTTTGAACTGTTATATGGGAGGCACCCCAGGGGGATATTAGACATAGCCCGTGAAACGTGGGAACACGAGTCCACTCCTTTCCGGAGTGTAGTCGAGCACATCAATGCTATGCAAGCGAGAATAGCCACAGTCACTCCCATTGTGAGAGAGCACCTAAGGCAGGCACAGGAACACCAACAATTCGCCTATAATCGTCAGGCTACACTGAGGGTGTTCCAGCCTGGTGATAGGGTGTTGGTGTTGGTTCCCACTGTAGAATGTAAATTTCTGGCTACGTGGATGGGACCTTATGAGATTATAGAGCGAATACGGGAAGTGAACTATAAGGTTCAGCAACCCGGCCGCCGACCCCCAGAACAAATATATCATGTCAACTTAATAAAAGCCTGGAAGGACAGGGAAGTGTTGATGTTGACTTACCCCCCTCAGCCACTAGGGACACCGAAGGTGAATATTGCAGCTGCCTTGTCACCTGACCAGTTGAAGGAGGTGAACGACTTGATAATACGTAATAGGGAAGTTTTCTCAGGCATACCGGGGCGTACCCATTTAGTCTCTCACAACATTGTGTCTCTCCCAGGAAAGAAGGTAAATATGAGGCCTTACAGGGTACCAGAAGCTCGCAGGAACACTATTAGAAATGAGGTTAAGGAAATGCTGGAGGCAGGGGTTATTGAAGAATCCCACAGTGAGTGGTCCAGCCCTATAGTCATGGTTTCCAAACCTGATGGCTCCTGGAGATTCTGTAATGATTTTAGAAAGGTTAATGAAATTTCAAAGTTTGATGCATACCCAATGCCCCGAGTAGATGAATTGTTAGAGAATATTGGGAATGCTCGCTATATTTCAACTATTGACTTAGCCAAGGGCTACTGGCAGATTCCCTTGACCCCGGGTGCCAAAGAAAAAACAGCCTTTGCAACCCCAGATGGTCTGTTTCACTACACAGTGATGCCCTTTGGCCTGCATGGTGCTCCTGCCACCTTTCAAAGGTTGATGGACCACATACTTAGACCACACAGGACGTATGCGGCAGCATATTTAGATGATGTGGTCATTCACAGTCCAGATTGGGAATCACATTTGTCTCAGCTCCAAGCGGTATTGGATTCAATACATGCAGCAGGCCTGATGGCTAATCCAACCAAATGCAATTTGGGGTTGGAAGAGGCCAAATACTTGGGCTATACAGTAGGGAGGGGTATGGTGAAACCCCAAATATCCAAGGTTGAAGCCATAAACTCTTGGCCTAGGCCTGTCAATAAAAAGCAGGTTAGGGCATTTTTAGGGTTAACTGGGTATTACCGGAGGTTTATTCCCAACTATGCTACCTTAGCGGCCCCTCTGACTGATATGACTAAGGCTACAGAACCCAATATGGTTAGATGGGGTGATACAGCAAACCGGGCTTTCCGGAGCCTACAGGAGGCGCTCTGCCGCAACCCCGTTTTAATGGTACCTGACTTTCAGAAAGAATTTATAGTCCAGACGGACGCCTCTGAGGTGGGGATCGGAGTGGTTTTGTCCCAAAGAATGGGTGATCACGAACACCCGGTGTTGTTCCTTAGCAGAAAGTTGGAATCCAATGAAATAAATTATTTGGTAGTTGAAGAAGAATGTTTGGCAGTGAAGTGGGCTTTGGACAGTCTTCGATACTATTTGTTGGGCAGGCACTTCACCCTGATCACTGACCATGCCCCCCTCACTTGGATGCATCGTTCGAAAGACAGGAATGCCCGTGTGATGAGGTGGTTTTTGAGTCTCCAACATTTTCATTTCACCCTGCAGCACAGGCCAGGGAAGGCCATGGGGAATGTTGATGGGCTGTCCCGGGTGCATGCTTTTTTGCGGCTGTCGCTCGACCTATGGGGTCGCAGCTGGGGGGGAGGATGTGGGACAAACCAAGGGGCAGGGTCATACATGGCAGACATGTCAGGCCAGGTCTGCTGCAAGGTCTGCACTCTAGGGAAGAAAACCAACCCTAGACAACTACACTCCCCAGAAACCCTCAGGCAGCCTAATGTGGTCACTTGGTGCTACTTCCTCAATTATTCACCAAGTATATAAGGCGGAAAGATAGAGTCAAGCTAGAAGGTCAGGCCAGAAGCTAGTTTGATTTCTGTTTGTTATTTACGATGAGAACCTTGGAAACAATGTCAAACGGTATGACCTACGTGCCTGTTCCCTAAAACCATGTGTAGACCTATGGACTCTGTTCTATAATGATATATGTTCTGCTTAGTTAGCCTTTAAGATAACATAGTAATGACTTTCTAGCATGTATGCATGTATGTATGTATATATATATATATATATATGTATGTATGAATGTATGTATGTCCAATTGCTTTGACAATACAAATGAATTGAATTGAGAGGGAGAGAGAGAGAGAGAGAGAGAGAGAGAGAGAGACAGACAGACTGAAAAACAGACAAACAGACACACACACACACACACACACACACACACAGACATACACACACACACACAGAGCCAGCCAGCCAGCCAGCTCAGCGATGACATCACGAGCCTCTCTCAGCTGACTGCTATGACATCACAGAGCACGTACATTCCGTTGCTTGCCGTCTGACAACCACTCAGTCACTGCCAGCCAGACTGGCTGGCTGGCTGGATGTGGGGGATGCTTGCTGCTGCTGCGTACCTTAGCAAGCTTATTTGCTTGACCGGCCTTCCAACTCCTCTGCCCACATGCCCACCTATGCCCGATCTGCTGTTCACCTGGTCACAGCTCCGCCCCAACAAGGCAGATTCTCCCAAAAATGGTACAAACTGATCCACGTTCCCCTCCACGGAAAGCTTTAGCCCAAAATAAGGGACAAATTCTGTAACAACATAATGGATGCCCACCCAACCTGTGACAAAACTGAGAAAAAAGAAAAACGCCAGTCCTCCTGGGGGAGGGACACACAGCCACCCTGGCTGCCCAATATGTCAGCGCCTACCACAGCCTGAGGAACACAGTGACACACGAGCACCGGCTGTAAATATAATGTAAATACTTGTTTGTTATGCATGTCATTGTATTTCAAAAAAGGAATCTGGAAATAGTAAACCTATTTTCTTTATCTGTATGTATTAAAGATCACATTTTTTTACATTTTCATTTTCTGTACTTCATTACATCTTATTGTGATTCATAATTCTATTATTTATTTTCCGTGTAGATGTATGTATGTATGTATGTATGTATGTATATGTATGTATGTCCAATTGCTTTGACAATACAAATGAATTGAATTGAGAGGGAGAGAGAGAAAGAGAGAGAGAGAGAGAGAGAGAGAGGAATATGAGCTCCTAAAAAACATTTGTTTTTATACATAAGCGGATTTAATTTGTCATTTACAAATGAATATATAGCACTATAAACATACACAGAAGACATGGAATAGAAATTCAGAAGAAAAAGTATTCAAAAAATAATAATTTTAAGAGAAACACAAAAAGAAGAAAGCAGAGAGACAGTTCAGGAAGAAAAGTCAGAAAAGAAAAGCTGAAGACAAGAATTGGAGGTAAGACCTTTCACCTATAGAGACAAATAATTAAACAAAAAAATATGTATTAATAAAATAAATAAGCATTCTCAGTAGTTGACTCAGCCAATGAAAATGCAGAGCTCCAATTTGAATAGAGTGACAGTAGGAGAGAGCCCAACTGCCACTGAGACTGATACAAATCTATCGAACAGCAGTCTGACTGCAGAGCTGCCTTTTGAAATCCGATACCCTGAAGACATTCGCTCTGCACAGGCTAAGAAGGACTACAAACAAGCTGTGATGAGAGCATCTCCTGAGACCCTCATCCTAGACTACACCGGTAAAGGAGAAAACAGGGTCAAGAACAATCTACTGTTCTACACCGCCTTTCACAAAACCCTGTGCCAGACATACCCCAATAACAACAAGAGGGGCATTAGCAGAGGCAGGCAGATCTCAGTGCTGGTAGAGAAAGACACAGACAGTGTGATGCTCACTTTTAATGTATACCACAACGGGACCATCATGGTGCAGGACAGCGAGAGCAGCCTGGACCAATTATCTCTCGGCTTCCACACCTCAAAGCAGCAGACTGAGGTAGAGAAACACGAGCCAGAGCCGGCCACCCTGCAGTCTGCCCCCAGCCACACGGAGCCAGACAGTGCCCCATCTCCCACAGACTGCCCCCCTGTCTCCCCAAAACTCTCCAGCAACATTAAAACACTAAAGGAATGCCTATCAGTGCTGGAGCTGAAGTTTGCGGAGTTCAGGGACTAAAGATGCACCACAAGGCTGAGATCCATAAGCTGAGAGCAGCAGTAAGAGACCAGGAGGAGCAGAGCCAAACCCTGAGGACGGAGCTGCACAGAGCGAGGGAGGAGCTGACCAGGACACCCCAGCACAGCCAGCTGAGGAGCCTGCAGAGCCAGCTGGAGAAGCTAAGAGAGGAGCACAGAGACTGCACTGCACTGACCCCACAACACCTACAACCCCTGACGCACCCACTGACGCACCCACTGATCCACCCACACTCCCCACCACTCCTGACACCCCCACTATCACCAGACCTGCCACTAATACACAAACCCCTGAAACGCCACTCCCCTAAAACACACCCGCTGCCCCCACCACTCCCGACGCAAAACCCGGAGTGGCAGGTCAACACAGAGGTGGTCATTCTGAGCGACTCCAATGGGAAGTTCCTGGATGAGAGGCGCCTCTTCCCTGGGCGAAAAGTGAAAAAGCTTTGGTGCCCGACAGCACAGAGAGCCCTGGAGCTGCTCTCCAAGAGGAGGCTGTGCCAGGTCAAATACATCCTCATCCACACTGGCACTAACGACCTGAGTGCCCGCAGGGGCGATGTGGCCTCAGCCCTGAGACAGGTGGCAAAGAAAGCCACAGAGGAATTCCAAACTGCCAAAATCACCATCTCCACACTGCTGCCCCGCACAGACGTGCCCCTGCACATCATCCAGGCCATCAACGCAGAAGTATCCCGAAGATGTGCCCTCCTCCCCAACGTCCACCTGGCACACCACTGAGACATCCAGCCACATCACCTGTATGACCACGTCCACCTCAACAAGACGGGTGTGAGGAAGGTCCGTTTTTAGTGTTTCTCTGAACACATCCAAGCTTACCTAGGCGCTACATATTATTTTCAATTACCCGTAATTCTGATCTGTATTTTGGCTTGTTAATAGAAGTTATTGAAGTTGGACTCCTAATTCAAAATAACCAATATGTATCTCAACGTAATTTACTGACAGACATCACTCTTTATCACTTTCACTTTTGAAGGAACTGCTTTGTATTCTGTGTATTGTTTTATTGTAGTGCTGCTTCCTTTCTTGGCCAGGTTTTACTTGCAAAAGTGATTTTATTCTCAATGTAAGCTCAAAGTCAAATAGTTTAAATAAGAAAACAATGTATTGAAATGAGAACATCATGAACCTGTGTAATTGTGCTGAAGGACAAGCACTGAAAGCAGAGAGAATTTTGTGTTTGGCATTGAATAGCCTTAAAGAAAACTATGCCGTTTTTGGAAACTTTCATATTTAAGTTGAATGTAGGCAAAAACATTCCAGTCACTCTGAAGAGAGAATACAGTTTACTGTTCGAATAAGTAGCCCCTGAATTGAAGATAAAAATCAAAAGTGCTGTTCGTAATTAGTTTACACTTTTACATCAGATGTCTTGTTTTTGCGTTCCAAATTGAGGAGTTGTGGCATATAATGTAAATGAAGTTACTTCACTAGTAGTGCGATTTCTACGTTGTGTATGTGTGTTTGTATATATGAACTCATACATTTTTTAAAGATTGTATTTGGAAAACAAATTCAGGTATAGCACGTGTCCCCCTTTTGAATGGGTTCTATATATAACATTTTAAAACGAATGGTTCTGTGTAGAACGCTATGTTTGGGGGTTCTTCATGTAACCCCTTTGAAGGGGTTCTACATAGAACCATAAAGGGATCCACCAGAGCGATTACTCGAGGAACCCTTTATGGTTCTGTGCAGAACAATTTCTTCTAAGAGTGTGGAGTGTCGCCACACAATTTCTCTCAGAGGGCTTTTGACCAATGGCAATCCAATCCTGAATGACGTCACCACTATCCTGTTGTACTTTATGGGAGAGATGTATTAAGTAGTTTATAATGAGAAGAATAACAATAATCACCTGTTTTTCATAGGTTTTGTATCCATGGTCTCCTTCATATTAGGAAAGGAAGTTGATCCATAGCCTACTCAGAGACAACTGAGAGTTGGTCTCTGAGCAGCAGCACAAAGGGGTCGAGTCTCTCAATGTCCGTGTGTTGGAGATATTCCACCATATTGGTCCCAGCCTTTAAAACAATGTTAAAGAAGATGTTAAAGATATTGTAGAAATATATTGCAGAAGAGCAGAACTACAATCACACTTTTTCAATGCTATTGCTGTTTTCTACCTCCCTGGTGAGGTACCAATGCGGGAAGTTTGAGAGAGTATTTCTAAAATGTGTATGATCCAATACACACAGTTATTTAAAAAGCTGACGTCTTGTACATGCTCACCAGAACCAAGCCTAATTAAATAACACATTTAATATTAAATAAGTACATGTGCAGTAGCCACTTGGACAATTACAGATCCCCAGGTCAAAACACAACAGAAAGACATGGAAGATCGTATTTTCAAATCACATCTGTGGCCCCCATAACTGTAATTTGGTATTAGTGGGTCAAAGGATTTATTTGGTTCAAGTGATAATAAGATCATATTTTGAAATGAAACACTACAGGATGTCATATTTAAAATGACTGTGAGTACCTTTCATTAGTGACGGTTCTGAGGGGGGCAGGGATTAGTTGAGTGTGCTAATTGGAGCTGTGAAGTGTGCAGAGAAAATACAAATGTTTTCTTTTAATATGAAAACAAAGAACTTTTTTTTAACACCGACCTGGGATTGTGTTTCTTTCCAAGTTTCCTTATTGTTTCTGAGAAGAGACTGTTCACTTGCAAAGTGAACTGGACCCGTGTGACTCGCAGGTAAGGAGAGCCCGTGTTGAACTAAGATGGCTACAGTGAGTTTTCCTGGACAAAGCTCGGGCAAAGGATAGCGCAGAGTGCACCTGCACCTGAGATTGTGTTGAGAAGCTTTGTGATAAGAGCAGGTAAAGAGGGAAAAGAAACACAAGTATTTTCTTTGTTTGAAGAACACATTTTGTTTTAACTGAAACGGGACTACAACTTTTGAAAGGGAAATAGTTGCTAGTGCACTGTATTTTTATTGAGTTTATTAGAAGAAAAAAGCTTATATTTTGGACAGAACGAACTCGTTTGGCATGCAACTAGCAGCAAACGATGTGAAGCAAACAAAACAGTTAGCAAGTTAGCAAGTTAGCAAGTTACAGTCTGTCCTAGGTCCGGGGGTGCTTATGGTTGTTTATGGGTTCCCTTACCTTAGCCAGTGTCATGTACGGGTGTCCGTACCTTACTGGAGTGTTTGTTTTTATTATAATATATATACATAAAATAATATATAATAATGTAATATTTCAGATAAATCGTCACAGTGAGTGACACCAGCATTATTGGTTTTTTGAGAAATAAAAAAACAGAATGTAGAGAAGAAAATGTTGGAAGGAAGTTGGGAGAAAGACTGGTCTCCGAAGGAGCACCGGGACTGGTGGAAGCAACAACAACCAGATAAGACAGAGAAAGGAATTGTGATATTGTGTCAGGTTGGTGAGAATCAAGAAAAGAAAATAACAGAAATGGAAGATCATCATAAACAGTAATGTGAATTGAGAGAAGAAGTTGTGAAAAATACGATAGAATTAATAGAACTACAAGGCAAATTAGAAGGGCAAGAAAAGTGGTCAGAAAAGGTGAAGGTGTAGGTGCGCGATGTGCTGCCGTGTTAGCAGCGCGTCGCGACACAGATCACTCCGAGGACGACAGGCCCGATTGGGATGATTTAGATCGCAAAGCATGGGAATATGAAAAAGGAGGTTTTGCTAGCGCTCCTCCCCCATATAATCCGGAATATAAATCAATCACTGATTTTGGTTATAATAATACATTGTATCCAGATCTGACCGCTCTGAAAACGGTCCCAGCTGCACCCATGCAAGTCAAAACTAGACAGAGTAAAGAGGAAGGTCAATCAATAGTCTATACGACTAAACCCATGTCCCCTTCTCCCCAGGAGAAAAAGAAATGATATGGGTGTCCCTCCCAAAATTAAAACCAAACCAGGGTAACACAACTTTTTGGGATATTCTAGATGAAAAGATGGTTATTCACCTCCTTCACCCGCACGATGTACACATCATCGTGAAGGCTAAATGTCCGCCCAACATTTGGATACAGTTACTACGAGAATATCAGACCGGGGAGTGGGCTAATGTAGCCTCTACAGATGAGGAGGAAATAACAGAACTTTTTCACAATGGATCAAGAAAACTGAGATAGTGAAATAATGAAATAATCGAGTGGGATTATTTGACATTTTATTCTAAATAATCATAAGCTTAAATAATAAGTTATAAGGGCTGTTTGAGACACTGCAGGGTCAATAAAACATGCCACAGATCGGATATCTGAATTATCTTTAGATATCAATGTGTATGTGCTTTGTGTGTTTATGAATATGTATAGTTTGAAGGTGATATAAGGTAAATGTCTATGTTTTGGCAATCATTTTAGAATTATATTTAAAAATGTAACAACAGATTTATCATATTCATGAGGATCTTTGGCTCTATACAGAGTGCCTCAAGCATCAGAAATCAGAAAGAAAGACTATTATAAGAAAAGTAATCCAAAATATACATTGAATAAACAGATGGATAATAATAGTAATACATAAATAGTCATGGTGTCTCCACAAGAAGAACCAGAATTTGTTTGTTAAACATCATGTTATGGACAAGCTCTGTCAAAAGTCAAATTCAAGGAAACGAAAGGCTAGAAGAGAGCCTGGTGCAGCCCTGACAGCCTGTGAAAGCAGGAGAATGTAAACAGTCTGGTGACATGTTACAGTCTTTCAGAAAATGTTTGGTTATTGGTGCCTAGCATATAATACCTGAAATGAAAGTCAAAGTAGACCATGGTTTTAAGATGAGTGATGTAGGAAAAGGGTAAGATACCGCAGAAGTATAAGATTACAACTATAGAATAAGTAAGCTCAAGTAATATAAAATGCTTTACAGGAGAAAAGTAAGAATGGAAAGGAAGAGTAAAAGAGAAGGTGTCCTAGGATTATGGGAATCATTATTGAGATCAATGGCCTATTGGCTAATATTTTGTTAGGTACATATATGACTTCAATAAACGAATAATGGAGTGACATCTGTATAAATATAAATAAAACATATTGATAAAAAAACCTGAATACATTTCTTGTAAGAAATTAAGAATAGGAGAAAGAATAGCTGTTAGAATGCAGAGCAATGTTAACCAAAGTTGAAGAGGGTTTGAGTAAGTTGACGAGGGTCTGAGTAAGTTGATAAGGCTTGGGAAGCAGGAAAAGGTGAGTTTGATGTGTGTGAGACAAATGTGCTGCCACTTTTAGCACAGAGAGCTTCTGATGGTGATTGAATGAAACGTGGGAAAATAAATAAACTTGATGTAGGATAAATGAATAAATAATTGAATGAGATATGAGCCGCAGAGACCTCCCACATTGGAAAGTGGACTACAGCAGATAATCCTCTCCTCTCCCAGGGCAGGGTGATTAAGTGGGGACGCGTGTGAAGAGTGCAGGTGGACCCAGGTGAGTTGTGAAAGAAAGAAGAAACAAAAATAATAAGGCACGCGTGCAAACAATCAAAATAATACTAAGTGAATAACAAATTAAACAATAAAGTGAAAGATAATCAACACACAAAATAATGGCAATATAGAACCAAACAAAATACACAAGCCATATTGCATAAAGTGAAGTGAAATATAAATATAATAAGTAATGGTGATTAAGGAGCTAATTAACACCGTCCGTGACATTTACATTGGTTGGGTGTGTGGATACCAGTAATAATTTTTGTTTTATTGAAATACAAAATAATTCTATTTTTCCGAAGTGCTGAACTTTAATACAGTCTAGAAAGATTAATATTTTTTGTCTTGGGCTATATTATTATTACCATAGTTTTTCTATTGTATAAGTATCTTGGAGTAGAGGCATAGGTGGGCATGTGGGCAGAGGAGTAGGAAGGCCGGTCAAGCAAATAAGCTTGCTAAGGTACGCAGCAGCAGCAAGCAGCCCCCACATCCAGCCAGCCAGCCAGTCTGGCTGGCAGTGACTGAGTGGTTGACAGACGGCAAGCAACGGAATGTACGTGCTCTGTGATGTCATAGCAGTCAGCTGAGAGAGGCTCGTGATGTCATCGCTGAGCTGGCTGGCTGGCTGGCTGGCTGGCGGGCTGGCTGGCTCTGTGTGTGTGTGTGTTTGTGTGTGTGTCTGTTTTTCTGTTTGTCAGTCTGTCTGTCTGTCTCTCTCTCTCTCTCTCTCCCTCTCAATTCATTTGTATTGTCAAAAGCAATTGGACATACATACATTCATACATATATATATATATATATATATATATATATATATATATACATGCATACATACATGCTAGAAAGTCATTACTATGTTATCTTAAAGGCTAACTAAGCAGAACATATATCATTATCGAACAGAGTTCATAGGTCTATACATGGTATTAGTGAACAGGCACGTAGGTCATTCTGTTTGACATTGTCTCCAAGGTTCTCATTGTAAATAACAAAGAGAAATCAAACTACCTTATGGCCTCCTGACCTTCTAGCTTGACCTTATCTTTCTTAAGTATACAAGAGAGAAAAACAGTTGTGAGAAAAGAATTTCTAACTTTCCTTCCACACATACATACATACATACATACATACATACATACATACAAACCAGAGGCATGCAAAAAAATATAAAGAGGAAGAAAATGTTGTATAGCACATACAAAAGGGATGGTGATGAAACAAAATACATAGAATATGTTGAGCTGCAAAGAGATCTTAAGAAAGGGATCAGGAAAGCAAAGAGGGAAATAGAAAGAAACATAGCTCTTGGAGCTACAACCAATGCAATGAGCTTTTTTCAAAATTACAACAGCAAGCGGTCAATTAAGGAGGAGGTGAAACAGATAAAGGGCAAAAATGGAGGTATCTTGGAAAACGAACAAGATGTGGCAAATATTCTAAATGAGTATTTCACAGAGGTTTTTACAAAAGAAAAAACAGATGACATGCCACAGGTTGACAATCAATCCAGTCAAACCCTAAGAGAGATCAGGATAAATGAGGAGGAGGTACTAAAGGGACTAGCAGAATTAAAATCAAACAAATCACCTGGGCCAGATGGGATATTTCCAACAGTACTTAAAGAAATGAGGGAAATTATGTATAGGCCGTTAACTCGATTATTTCAAATGACACTTAGAACAGGGGATGTTCCCACTGACTGGAAGACAGCAAATTTCATACCAATCCACAAGAAAGGGGACAAAACTGAGCCAGGAAATTACAGACCAATCAGTCTCACCTGCATCACCTGTAAAATGTTGGAAAAAATGATTAGACAGAAAATAGAGGAGCATCTCAATGAAAACCATATTCTTGGAGATAGTCAACATGGGTTTAGACGAGGCAGATCATGTCTTACTAACTTAATACATTTTTTTGAACATGCAACTGCAGCTGTAGATCACGTGAAAGCATATGATATGATATACTTAGATTTCCAAAAAGCTTTTGATAAGGTTCCACACCAAAGACTGATCCTCAAATTGGAAGCTGTAGGCATTCAGGGTCATGTAAGTAGATGGATTATGAACTGGTTGATGTATAGGAAACAGATTAGAGGAGTCACTTCTAACTGGAGTGAGGTTGTTAGTGGAGTTCCACAGGGATCAGTACTAGGGCCTTTGCTTTTTCTAATCTATATTAATGATCTGGACTCTGGGATACTTAGCAACCTTGTCAAATTTGCAGATGATACTAAAATAGGTGGCTTAGCACATACAATCTTGGCAGCACATGCTATTCAGAGGAACTTAGATAAATTCAGTTGTGGGCTGACACCTGGCAAATGAAATTCAATGTGGACAAGTGCAAGGTAATACATGCAGTAAAACAAAAATGTCCACTATAATTACACTATGGGAGGTACAGATCTAGATGAAGTAATGCATGAGAAAGACCTAGGAATCTATGTGGATTCACTTTCTCCATCCAAACAATGTGGGGAAGCAATACAAAAGGCATACAGAATGCTAGGGTATATCGTCAAAAGTGTAGAATTTAAGTAATGTTAAGACTGTACAATGCGCTAGACCTCATCTGGAATACTGTGTACAGTTCTGGGCACCACACTTCAAGAAGGATATTGCTGCTTTAGAGACAGTTCAGAGGAGAGCAACCAGACTTATTCCAGGTCTGAAGGGAAAGTCCTACTCGGAGAGACTGAGGGAACTGAACCTTTTCACCCTGGAACAGAGGAGATTACGTGGGGACTTGATCCAAGTCTTCAAAATCATGAAAGGTTCCTCAAACCAGAGGAGCTTTTCCAGATCAGCAGGGACACACGCACCAGGGGACAACAAATGGAAATTGGGCTTCAAGGCATTCAAGATGGAAAGTGGTAGAAGCTGAAAGTTTGAGAACATTTAAAAATAGACTGGATAGGATCCATGGATCACTTAGATATTAATGGACACCAAACGAGCATGATGGGTCGAATGGCCTCCTCTCGTTTGTAAACTTTCTTATATTCTTATGTTCTTATGAATGTTCCCTAAGCATGTTTCAAATGTTCCCTAATTTATGTTACAAATGTGCCTTAGCACCTCTCTCTCTCTCTCTCTCTCTCTCTCTCTCTGTCTCAATTCAGGATTTAGCATTTCCTCTCCATTTTGATAAGTATCCTTAATCATTTCTGCAAAATACTTCTATGATACCTATGTATGTTTTTTACTTGTACTATATTATACTATCAAGTATCAGTGTACACATACAATGTGACCTGTTACATTAATACAGAGGCCACGGAAGGCCAGATCAGTAATAGCCACTGTCCCCTGATATTACACTTTTTTACAATCACTTTGGCACTCATTTCAGAACCTTGATGTCATTTTTCAAAACTCTAGACACAAAACTCACACCCGATGATCAAAATGCACATTTTTCAATTGCTTGGATACAATACACATCAACCTCAGATCATTTGTTCATTGAACTAAAATGATACAACTTAACGTCAAAGTATTACCATTTCAAAATGCAATTCACACATTACATCTGAGATCACTGTCTATTCATTTCATTACAAAGATCTAACTATCAATTGATACAGCTGCTCAAAATGATAAGTGACTGTTGCATTACTCTTAATTCATAGTTTTATGGAAACTGACGAACAGTATTCCATGTTTCGATCATGAAAGTTTCAGGATAATGAGATCCATTGACACCAATAACCGAGGAGCATGAACCAGTTGAACTACATTATCTATGGATGTAATATTTCATCATCATTCATCATCATGTAGCACTTTTCCACACCATGTTTTCAGTGTGGAAGGAAAGTTAGAAATTCTTTCTCTAATACCTGTTTTTCTCTCTTGTATACTTAAGAAAGATAAGGTCAAGCTAGAAGGTCAGGCCAGAAGGTAGTTTGATTTCTGCTTGTTATTTACGATGAGAATCTTGGAGACAATGTCAAACAGTATGATTGAAGTGCCTGCTCCCTAATCCATGTGTTGATCTATGAACTCTGTCCTATAATGATATAAATTCTGCTTAGCTAACTTTTAAGATAACATAGTAATGACTTTCTGATTATAACCAGCTCTTTGATTTTTGTGTATAAAAGCTCTGACTGTTAAAATGAAGGCAGAGCGACTTTGGGATCTTCTTGAGTCACTGTTCCTCTCCACGCTGCGTGTATTAAAGGCATTGCAACTAACGCTCCAACCTGGTTGAAGATGATTGTTCTTCCACATCAGATTTGACATTACTGTACGTATGCAGGCCCTTGTAATTGCTATTCCAATACTGCCAACTGGTTATTGATGATTGATTTCACATTGTGGTACGAGTATCGAGTGAAATGAGTGCTATCCACCCGAGCAACACAGTGATAACATGGAGCCGGCAGGTCATCCAGGTCACAATAGAGGTCAAGCAGTGGGAGGAGGAAGACGTGGTGGTCAAAGGAATGGAAGGGGACATGCACCCCTTCTGAGAGGTGGTCGTGGGCCTCGTCATAGAGGAGGGCTTAGGCCTCACCAGAGAGGCAGCCATGGGCCTCATTTGAGAGGTGTTGGGGGAACGTGGTAGAGGACAAGGCCACGGACCAGACAGCGGCAGCAACAGCAAATAGTGTCCAGTGAAATCCGAGAAATAGTTGTAGAACATGTTGTAAATCATGGCATGACCATGACTGAGGCAGCTACAATGATTCAATCAAACCTCAGAATCAACTCAGGATCAACTGTGGCCTCAATCATCAGAAATGTCCGTACTGAGAAGCGGCAAGTCTTCAGCATGCACTAAACATTAGGCTACTCTCAATTGTCAAATGACTGTATACTGCATACCAATGTGTAGCACAGAGTATAGTGTGCCTTTTGAAAGAAATGCAGACAGAGTGAAGCAGCTGATGACTGAGTATGTTCAGGTATGTTCAGTTTCAAGATGCCTCTTGTGAAAAATGGTTGTGAGAACCTGAACCTGAACACAGGGCTGATGGAAATTTAGAAGTACAGTAATCAATCCTTTGTTTTGCTTTTTACACTAAGCCAGGTGAGGAACACTGCAGTTGACATTTTACTGTAGTTTTGTTCGTTTTTGTAGCTAATTATTTTTGCATGGATTCAAAGAAACCTATGGTGTGATTTGATTGTATTGCATCAATACATTTCAGATTTTGTTCAATGATTCCACTGTGTCTGTAGTATTCTCTCTACTAGTCCTTTTACAGTGATGTATTTATGTGTAGTACCATAATGAAACATGTATCACATATTTTGTACTACAATATTTAATGATTGTACGAACAACTACACAGTGAAACTATCGGTATCTTCTGTGTTACTATGTTACTATGGTATTTCATGATAAATGAGTTATTTGAACCAACAAGTCTGCAAGTGCTAGGTTTCTATAAAGATATGAATGCACAATGCAATGTTTTGAACATTGGACAGCCTGTGTTACAAGTGATGACCGTTTTGAGTTTTGTGTCTAGAGTTTTGAAAAATGACATCAAGGTTCTGAAATTAGTGACAAAGTGATTGTAAAAAACTGTATATTCATCCTATTTAATGTGCTCTTTTAAAATGTACTTTTCTTTTTTATGTTGCCATTTCTGTTCTACCAATGTTTCAGTTGTTAGCCAAAGATTGACAGAGTACATCTCATACACACAGGCCAGACAGCAAAGATTTCTTTTTGAAATTCAATTACAAATGCTGCATGAACTCATCAATACGATTAGAGCTCCTGAAAGCAATATAACTAACTCACTCTACAGCATCTCATTAGCAGTGAAAAGAAACCAAGAAAGTTGGGACAGTCGACTGTTTACCACTATGTAACATCACCTTTTCTTTTAATAACACTTATTAAGCACTTGGGCACTGAAGACACCACTTGGTTAAGTTTAGCAAGCGGGATTTTCCCCCATTCATCCATTATGCATTTCCTCAGCTGCGCAACTGCACAGGGCCTTCGTTGTCTTAATTTGCACTTCATAGTGCGCCACACATTCTCAATTCGGAGACAGGTCAGGACTGCAGGCAGGCCATGCTAGCACCCGCACTCTCTGCCTATGCAACCATGCGCTTGAAATCTGGGCAGAATGTGGTTTGGCGTTATCCTGCTGAAAAATGCAGGTACGTCCCTGGAAAAGATGATGTCTGGATGGCAGCATATGTTGCTCCAAAATCTGTACATCTCTTTCTGCAAAAATGGTGCCCTCACAGATGTGCGAGTTACATGACAGACACTCATACACACTGTCACACCCATACACACACAAACACACACTTTCACAGACAGACACACGCACACACACACACACACACACACACTTTCACAGACAGACAGACAGACACACACACTTTCACACACAATCACTTTCACAGACAGACACACACACACACTTTCACACAGAGACAGACACACACACACTTACATACATACATACATACATACATACAGTGAGGGAAAAAAGTATTTGATCCCCTGCTGATTTTGTACGTTTGCCCACTGACAAAGAAATGATCAGTCTATAATTTTAATGGTAGGTGTATTTTAGCAGTGAGAGACAGAATAACAACAAGAAAATCCAGAAAAACGCATTTCAAAAAAGTTATAAATTGATTTGCATGTTAATGAGGGAAATAAGTATTTGATCCCCTATCAATCAGCAAGATTTCTGGCTCCCAGGTGTCTTTCATACAGGTAACGAGCTGAGATTAGGAGCACTCTCTTAAAGGGAGTGCTCCTAATCTCAGCTCGTTACCTGTATAAAAGACACTTGTCCACAGAAGCAATCAATCAATCAGATTCCAAACTCTCCACCATGGCCAAAGAGCTGTCCAAGGATGTCAGGGACAAGATTGTAGACCTACACAAGACTGGAATGGGCTACAAGACCATCACCAAGCAGCTTGGTGAGAAGGTGACAACAGTTGGTGCGATTATTCGCAAATGGAAGAAACACAAAATAACTGTCAGTCTCCCTCAGTCTGGGGCTCCATGCAAGATCTCACCTCGTGGAGTTTCAATGATCATGAGAACGGTGAGGAATCAGCCCAGAACTACATGGGAGGATCTTGTTAATGATCTCAAGGTAGCTGGGACCATAGTCACCAAGAAAACAATTGGTAACACACTATGCCGTGAAGGACTGAAATCCTGCAGCGCCCGCAAGGTCCCCCTGCTCAAGAAAGCACATGTACAGACCCGTCTGAAGTTTGCCAATGAACATCTGAATGATTCAGAGGAGAACTGGGTGAAAGTGGTCTCAGATGAGACCAAAATCAAGCTCTTTGCCATCAACTCAACTCGCCGTGTTTGGAGGAGGAGGAATGACCCCAAGAACACCATTCCCACCATCAAACATGGAGGTGGAAACATTATGCTTTGGGGCTGTTTTTCTGCTAAGGGGACAGGACAACTGCACCGCATCAAAGGGACGATGGACGGGGCCATGTACCGTCAAATCATGGGTGAGAACCCTAAGCCAGGGCATTGAAAATGGGTCAAATACTTATTTCCCTCATTAACATGCAAATCAATTTTATAACTTTTTTGAAATGCATTTTTCTGGATTTTCTTGTTGTTATTCTGTCTCTCACTGCTAAAATACACCTACCATTAAAATTATAGACTGATCATTTCTTTGTCAGTGGGCAAACGTACAAAATCAGCAGGGGATCAATTACTTTTTTCCCCCACTGTACATACATATATATGGAAAAGAAACATTACAAGTATAAATCACAATAAGATGTAATAAAGTACAGATAAACAAAATGTAATAAAATGTGATCTGTTTGAAAATGCAGGGACGTCACTGGAAAAGATGATGTCTGGATGGCAGCATATGTTGCTCCAAAATGTGTACATCTCTTCTGCAAAAATGGTGCCCTCACAGATGTGCGAGTTACATGACAGACAGACAGACAGACACTCACACACACTGTCACACCCACACACACACTTTCACAGAGAGACATATACACACACACACACACACACACACACACACACTATCACACAGAGACAGGCACACACACGTACAGACACACACACTAACTTTCACACAGAGACAGACACACACACACACACACACACACATACATACATACATATGGAAAAGAAACAATACTTTTATAAATCACAATAAGATGTAATAAAGTACAGAAAAACTAAATGTAAGAAAATGTGATCTTTAATACACACAAATATGTATGGCTGGTCGGATGCGTCTTGGACTCGGGTTCCTCTTCATTACGTATAACGCTTTTGCCTTTTGCTAAAGCTTTCCGTGGAGGGGATCGTGGGTGAGTTTGTACCATTCTTGGGGGGCTCTGCCTTGTTGGGGCGGAGCTGTGATCCAGGTGAACAGCAGATCGGGCATAGGTGGGCATGTGGGCAGAGGAGTAGGAAGGCCGGTCAAGCAAATAAGCTTGCTAAGGTACGCAGCAGCAGCAAGCAGCCCCCCCATCCAGCCAGCCAGCCAGTCTGGCTGGCAGTGACTGAGTGGTTGACAGACGGCAAGCAACGGAATGTACGTGCTCTGTGATGTCATAGCAGTCAGCTGAGAGAGGCTCGTGATGTCATCGCTGAGCTGGCTGGCTGGCTGGCTCTGTGTGTGTGTGTGTCTGTGTCTGTCTGTTTTTCTGTTTGTCAGTCTGTCTGTCTGTCTCTCTCTCTCTCTCTCTCTCTCTCTCAATTCAATTCATTTGTATTGTCAAAGCAATTGGACATACATACACACATACATACATATATGTAGCGTAAGGTACACTTATACATTTCAATTAAAGAAGTGAATTCATAGTATCACCTTATCACGAATCCTGGAGTCTTGTAGAACTCAATTTCTGTAATAATTGGACGCAGACACCAATTCCAAAGATATAAATTGTCAAATTTATTTAAAAACAAAGACTAAATGTAGCACTACACTAATTATACAAAAGGGAAAAACTAATTAAAATTCAACTCTAGATCAACAAATCAAAGACAAATCACTTCCGTGACCAAATCAAAGACCATGGGATCCCATAGGATAACACACAAATCGTTAAACAAAAAAGGTTATAAACACATTGACTACAATACCGGTTAGTAATTCTAGGAATCACTAAGAAACAGTTGAAAGTGCTAAATTGCAGTTTCAGAAGATGAAAAAAAACTGTAACTGATGGGATATGTAGTACTTTATACTCGAGTGGTCTATGCGATTACACCCTGTTGGTGTTATTAAGAACGCCAAGTACCAGAATGCAGAGCGGGACTGTTTTTTGTGCCGTGACTTGTCGGGGGAAAAAGGCGCAGAAAAAACGGACGAGAAGGTGAAGGTAGTATGGCGGTGATGCACGCGTTGGTGAAGTGGGAAAGCGGGGTCGACAAAGACTCTTACAGCGTGATTCCCACTGCTTGCTTTCGCAATTTTGATTTATTCAGCATTGCTGATGATGACGAAGAGACGACTCGAAACTTCAGAGCAGAGTGGAGAGACACGAACAAACCTCCAAAAGGTGGATGGCCTGTCCATGAAGCGCAGATCATTATGACTGGTAACAATGTTTATTTAAAAAAAAAACATTAAAGTCTTTACATGCTATTTGATATATACAATCACAGTATATTTGAAATGAATGTTTAAGTTATTAATGTGTTGTACTTCTAACATACTCTTATAACATGGTAGGTGGTGGTGAGGGCGCTAAAAACTCGTCATACTTGACTGGCATTTGTAAGAACGATTTATTGTGTGTTGTGCTTTACAATAAAATCCCCCAAATCACAAAATAAATTAAACCAGATATAATTTAACTTCAGTTTTGATTCAGTGTTGGCTGTTCATCTTAATTTGTATGGTCAAAGCACAGTATTTTTATGACAAATAAATATAATCCCCAAATATCTGTGGACATAATGCAGGGTTTTATTTATTTTATTTTTATTTTAGGAAAAGAAGGCAAACTAAGAAGAAAACTTAATGACCTAACAAAAATGCCCTCTCCTAAAATGAAGAGAGTACCTAAACCAAACAAAAAACTTCAAATTTCAGATGATAGTGACCTTGATGAACCACAGTTACCGGTGAGATAATTACTGCAAATATTAAATAAATGTATTGCAGGATTGTTTTTTTTTAAATCATTTTCATATATATATATATATATATATATATATATATATATATATATATATATATATTCATTTTAAACTCTTTTCCTCTCTGAATACAGCACAAAATAAGAAAAAACCGATGGAGCTTCAAGAATTAGATCCCGTCATATTCTACAGACATTTAAAGAGTCCAGTGAAGTTGAGCTACAGCAAAAAGTTAAGCAGCTCGAAAAGGAAAACACTTAAAAAGACTTAAAAATGAAAACCAATGTCTTCGAAACCGTATGGTTGATGGTAAGTTTTTTTATTTATAGCAAATAATTCCTTACCTTGATAAATGTTATTCTTCAGTAATTTATATTCCAGAGTAATGTATTATAGTTGATCATACTGAAGTAATCTAGAACCACAATACAGACTCTTAATGTGCACTGTCTAATAGTTTAATAATACTGATTATTAAATAAAGTTTTTCAACATAACTTCATAATCCTACATTAATGACTATATGCATTACATTAGACCTGGTAATTCTTGTATTTTATCTTTTTTATATTTTTCGTAGCTAATGTTAATGACCCACAAAAAGGTCAGTTTGCCAATAACATAGAGCAAGTCTCTCAAGTATAATTGCAGGCATTGATGGTTTTGTTTTCACTTTGTATTAAATATATTATTAGAAATGATTATCATTTAATACTAAGGTTTTTTTCTCCAGAGATTCCAGACCTTTTGGACAATCTGAAAAAAATTGTAACAAAAGCCACATTTATCAGCAATGAAGACAAAAGTGTGTCACCATCAAGTGGTTCTGACAGCCCCACAGCAAATTGTTCTGAATCTGACAAAGAATCACCAAAACAGGTATAACACTCTTGGTCTACAATATTACAAAGACAAGGTAAAAATATATATATTGAAAACAAATATTGGTTGTAAACAATCTAATGATGCTACATTATCAGTTATATTCATAGTTATAGTTGATAATAAGAATGTAATTGAATTATGGGTGTCACAGATTCACTGACTTTATTATGTCTGTAAATTAATAAACTTAGAATTGAGACATACTGTGGTCTTTAATAACACATTTCTGTAACAAAATCACAGCCTTACTGATAATGTATTCCACTTAACATAATATAAGAATAGTTTGGGGATAAACTTGTTTTTTATTTACCATTGTCTTTTAGGTGGAAATATTCCCAGGCACTGGAGTTTACATTGACAAACTGTCCTGGATCCTTGCAGAGAGGTGCAGCACGAATACGTCATATGCAAGAACCCTGACGGTTGCTGTCTTTGACTTTCCAACATTATTAAAGAGCAATCTTCGTGGTGGTGGCAGCAAGAGAGATCCAACTTCGGAGAAAAAGACACCTCTGGATCGCTTAAAGGTGGAAGCCATATATGGTATGTAAATGCTGTTGTACAAAATTTCTAACTCTCCTTTTTAACTGTATAGAACACAAAGGGTTAGCATTTGAAATGTTCCTTTGGCCTTTGTTTTAGTTTCAGAGACTAGAGTTAATTTATTAATAAATAATAATACCTTACATGTAGCAGCTGGAAAGATCCCAAAGTGCTCTACAGACTCACTTCACCCACCACCCTCTGGGGTGCAGCCATTTTGTACCAGCAGATTACTACACAGCAGTAAAGGTGGAGTCATAACAAATTTGTTAGACCTGATTGAGGGAAGCCTGACTTAGAATTCAGCCACGTCACTCTTTCAACAACACCTTGTAAATCACCTTGGATTAATGCTTCAGACATATTAATACATAATAATAATGAATAGTGCCATGGGATCCTTGACAATATAAACTTTCATGTCTCATTTAAATTTGACTTTTGAGCAAATACTTCACATTTCAGTCCAGTTGTGCCACATCAATGTAATGCTTAAGCAAGGTATTAATGGAGAAAAGACTGCCTTTGCATAGCTGCTTCGCCAAGTACAGATTTTACTATGAACTAGTGTAAGACAAGTTTAAGAGCATACACCAAAACGTTTAAATACACCCACACACAAAAATGTTGATTTACTGTGGCAATATGTAACTAATGAACCCTTCTCAAAGATATGTGGTATGTTTATTAAAAGATTTTTATATATCTATGTGCAAGTCATTAAATCTATGTGATACATGTTTTTTAGGGGCTACCTTGAAAAAATTGCCCAGTAACCCAAAGAGTGTAATTGGTGGTGCAATTAACAGCAAGATAAATGAACTACGACACAGAATGAAACCAGAGTGAAGATTTGAAGAACCAGATCTGTATTTTTTGTTTTGTTTTCAACAGGGTTGGGGTCAATTCCAATTAAATTTTTAATTCCCTTTTCAATTCAATTCCAATAAAGAATATTCTGTGAATGCAAAAAGTAATTGCAATTTTGAATTGATTTGTAGGAGGAATTGGAATTGAAAAACAGGAATTGACCCCAACCATGGTTTTCAGTGAGTGTTGTACAAATTGATAGGTCAGGGTTTCTGTAAAAACTTAATAGAGGCCAGCAGGCGTGCACGATCTGGGAAAAACTGCTCCACTACAACAGACCTCTTTCCCTTCGTTTTCTCTAAAAACCTCCTGATATCCTTCACTGCAGCTCTGACTCACCGAGGACGAGGAGGCGAGAGAGGAATCCGTGAAGCCGCCCTCACTGTCACTCCGAGCCCGAGGCGTCCCCGGTGGCTGCCGCGATGCTCCAGCGTGTAGCCGGACCTTTCCCCACCAAGCCGCTCGCTACCCCAGCTTCACTACTGTGCCACCACTTCTTTTACTGCCACTATTTACCAACACCGTCCGTGCTCCCTCCCAGCACCTTCTTAGTGCGTTTTTTCCACCCGGTGCCTCGGCTTGTACCGCCGAGCCTGGCCCTGCCTCCTCCTCGGCTACACCCTGTGTGTCTGTCCGCCCGTCTGCTGGCTGCTGAGGTTGTTCCTCGTCACTAACCAGCGCCCCGTGCACCGCCTCAACACCATCTCCCCCCGGCGTCTCGGTCGTCACTATCCCCCGCTGCCTCGACCCCGTCCCCCAGCTGTGCGTCATCGCCTCCGGGCAGCTCTTCCCCCGTCACGGCATCAGTGGTACCATCGGTCCGACCGGCGACTGTCTCCTCCGCCGGGGCTCGATCTCTGTCTGCCCGCTGCATCTGTGGCTGCGGGCCGGTGTCTCTATTCCTCCCCGCGTCGCCCCGCTCCTCCTCCCGCTCCCTGTCCTGTTCGGGACAGTTCCTCACGACATGCCCCTCGCTCCCACACCTGAAACACTTCATGGACTCCGAAGTAGCGAACACGACGTAGTCGGTATTGTCGATCTTAAATTTAAAAATGACATTAAGATCCTCATTGATGTTATTGAGGATCATATACAGCTGCCTTCGGAAGGACACGACGTGTTTCAGTTGCGGGGCTTTGCAGCCCAGCGGGACCCTCTTAATGCCGGACATCAGCTGCCCGAGCCGGTGCGGATGAACGGAGGGACGTTAGACAGCGTTACCTTCCGGGCAGGAGCAGCGAGCGGCAACACCGGGGTGAAAGTGTCGTCTAACACTGTGCCATTAGCCACTAGCTGATTGAGCAGATCAGTGGTTTTTAAGAAGATAACAATGGCAGCAGACTTGATATTTTCACACCCTGCTACCTCCCCAACCGCTAACACACACTGCTCTAGGGGGCAGAACTGCACCGGAGCGATCTTGACTCCATGGCGTCGGGTCAGTTTTTCAAAAGACGCATTCAGGGGGTCCGACCCCCCGACCCGGGAAGAACTACCGGTACTCCCCCCTCCCCTCCCCTGTTCCCCCACAATAAGAAAAGCACTGAAAACAGAAGACAAAATAAACAAACTGAAAAAAGTAAAGCAACAAAAAAACGCAGCCAAAGGACAGAGCTCTCAGCAGCACTCCCGCTCACTGCAGACCCCTCCCACACACTCCCAGCTGAGAGAGAGAGAGAGAGAGAGAGAGAGAGAGAGAGAGAGAGTTAGTGTCTGTCTGTCTCTCTCTCTCTCTCTCTGTAGATGCATCATAGGGAACATATGTAACAATCTCTCTTTTTGTTTACCAAAAATGAGAATGAACGTATTTCAAGTGGGTGTTGCCTTGGTTGGAAACGTTTTAAGATTATTTATGAAGTGTAAAGTGGATTTGTCTCAGTTCTCCGTAGTTTTCAATGTATGTGCCATTCAGTAGCGTTCATGTTACAGATGTGCCCTATGCAGTGGTAGGGTCAATAAAATGTCAGTAAAACTTTATTTTAGCAATTATGGAGGGGAAGAACTGCAAATAGCGGGTCCCCACTAATTATCTAACTTACCAACAACGTTTAAAATTAGGTCTTGCGAAGCTGCCAAATAATGCTGTATAATCGTATGTGTCTTCATACACCGGCTGCTATAGTCTGATAGCTTTGATTATATATACATATTTTCTCGTGAACCACAAATGCTATTTGCTTGATTTTTACAGAGTATGTTATAAATACCATTGTTATGAAGCCTGACAAATTGTATGCTGTAATTATGAATATTTTCAAATCATTTGTTTGTTTTTCCTAACATGTTACAAATGTTCCCTATGTGAAAGATGCATTATATCTTAATAACGTCTAAACAATTAAAGATATACAGATTATTATTTTCGGTAAAGTTATAACACATTGCTATTAACTATGTGTGTCAGTAAAAGTTTAAAAAATCCTAATAATTTTTTATTGATCCTGCAAAATAGGTGTTTAGGGAACATTTGTAACATTAGGGTTACGATTTGCCATAGACGCGGAATGAGTTTGATTGTGATGTTAAATGGGGTTTAAAGACGCAGTCGCCTCGGTGCTGATTACTATTGCTGTGTTTCTCCACTTCTACTCCATGCTTGGGAACGCCCACATCCAGTGACGTCAAAACCGGTGGAAAAGCGGGCCGGTTCAAAAAAGATCAGCTGGATCCCAGGCCGAGCAGCAGCTCCGGCTCCAGCACCGGCACCATGTCGCTGGAAAAGCGCTAAGTGAGCTCACAGTGAGCTCAGTGTAATGTCTGCTCTGGTGAGCTCACAGTGTGACCTAGTCGTGAGTTCACGTCTTCACTGGGTAGTCCTTGACAACTTAATTGACTCAATTCTTGGGCTTAATTGGTCAAAATGACCATTGGTTGAAGGTACTCAGGGACTGATGTGTAGAGAGACTTATTAAACCTGCAGGATTGTGGTTTTCCCAGAACAGAATTAACCAGTGTAGCGTTATGTTGGGTGTATTCTGATAAGAGCATTTTAGCTCTGAGCTGAAGCACTGATCTAAAGAAGACCTCTCCCCCCCAAATTTATCAGATTTCCTTAACTCATCAGCATGTGAACTGGTTTACATCAAAGTGACAGTCTTGGGAGGATGGCACCGAGAATAGGCCAAATAGTTTGGAATCCTGCTATGAGATAGGAGAAAGGGGCCTGTAGGTAATAAAAACTCTTTGAAGTGGACGAGAGCCGAAATCCCGACATAGAGCTACGAACCCGGGCCAACCGGCATTTCCAAAAGATAGCATGGATTGACATCAGTCATAAATCAAGCCCCCCTCCAATAGGACACTGGGGGCTGAAACCGAAATCCAATCTAAAAAAATCAAGAACCAATCACCTATTGATCTGACAGACTATAAAGAACAGCGTACGGTCTCTCTCTCTTACTCTCTCTCTCACCTGAACCAGAAACTCGCAACCTGTAGCTCTGTTGCCAGAACCGGAACCAGAAACCAACCAAGTCTTTGCCGGTAACAGAAGAATTAAACTGGGAGAAGGAGATTGAGCCGTACGAAGAATTCTTTTAAAGGACTTTATTAAATAAATAACTTTACAGACCCACCTGATCAGTGGAGTTTTACAGCTGGACAATTGACTAAGTCGACTGAATACGAAAGTGTCAGTCATTTAAATAGCTATTTGAGTCTTAAGAAACTTGACCCTTGGAACGAACAGGGCCCTGCTTTCCTCAAAGACTTTGTCTTCAAGTAACTACGGTGGAACCCTGCTTACAAAGAAGATTTTGTGCACAACCTTGGAGCCTTCAAACCAATGGAAAATCTGTTTGGAAAAGACTCTACATTCGCGAAACCCCAACTTCCAGGTGCATCGACTGAGTGGAAGTTCTTGGACAAAGCCGAACCGGACTGCCTTTGTTCCAAACCACACGGACCTCGTGCCGTGTGCTGTTATCTGAGCCCGAAGCCAGAGAGGCCTCTCTGCGACGAAGTTCACATAAGTTTAACAGTTTGGAGTTTGTGATTCATGACATTTAAGAAATCAATTAGAAATGTTAATCTGTGATTCATAACTCTAGAATGTGTAATATCATTTAGTTTTCTTAAATATAAATGTGTGTTGCATTCAACTGTTTTGTTGATAATTTTAGAAATAAAATCTGTCAACGCCGAGAAATATCTTCTCATTCCTGTTTAACTGTTTAGTCTGAAATTGACACAAGTGAATAGACATTAGATTATTGGTGGCCCTGCCTATCCTTAATCATTGAATAATAATCAGTTAAGGGAAATTGTGGTAACAAGTAATGATAGGATCTTTCTCTGTACCTAAACGTTAATGAGACTGATATATATATATATATATATATAACGAGAAGTTACCTGACATAAATACTAACCTGCGTAGTTATTTAATGTCTGACTAACAATACTAATGAGAGACTCACCTTCGTCTTACTAACCGGTGTTGTAGTCAATGTGTTTATAACCTTTTTTGTTTAAAGATTTGTGTGTTATCATATGCGATCCCATGGTCTTTGATTTGGTCACGGAAGTGATTTGTCTTTGATTTGTTGATCTAGAGTTGAATTTTAATTAGTTTTTCCCTTTTGTATAATTAGTGTAGTGCTACATTTAGTCTTTGTTTTTGAATAAATTTGACAATTTATATCTGTCTGCGTCCAATTATTACAGAAATTGAGTTCTACAAGACTCCAGGATTCGTGATAAGGTAATACTATAAATTCACTTCTTTAATTGAAATTTATAAGTGTACCTTATACATAATGTATCTATTAAATTAACTGAACAATATGAAGCTAGTAACTATGTTTAATTAGTGCTGGTTTTACAGTTATAAATTGCTCAAATATTGTAAGAAAGACAATTTGACCGCCTGTTCTAAAGTGAAAGTTATATTCACATTAATTATTGCACTAATTCAGTGATATTTATGTTTATTGGCCTAGAATAAGGCAATAATTATGGCTAAACTGCCAACAACACAGTACTAAAGAGAATTGGACTCCCTGTTGTAAAGATTTACACTAGGGGTGTCCCGAAGCACAATACCTTATTCGGAAAGGCACGGATAATGGCTTCAAAACCAATAACGAATAATTTTGCCGAATAATATGCGGCTAAGGCTGAGACAGTCACAGCTTGTGTTTGATGGATAACAGGTGAGCCAGGGGATCATATCACGAAACTTAAATGTCTGAAATCACTAGGCAATAATGTCCGTGTGAAATGAATGTGTGTAAACTTTAGGAATGAAATGAGCGCAAATCAAATAGCAGCTCTCTGCGCTTCTCTCTGAAATCAGAGCTTTAACGGGGTGCTTGAATATGATTTCACTTTTCTAACTTTAGTTAGTGTGTAATGTTGCTGTTTGAGCATAAACAACATCTGCAAAGTTACGAAGCTCAAAGTTCAAAGCAAAGGGAGATATTTGCTGTTAAAGAAATCGTTTTTTAAGGACTACAACAAACGGCTGGGTTAGTGACATCACTAACCCTAGAATTGACATAAACCCCGTCCCCTGAACACAATTCAGAGATTATCAAGACAGAATATGCTAATCAATGAGTAGAAGATAACTAAACATAGTCCAGTTAACATAATAGATGGTGAGGTACATTACTACACACAAATAATATGGTTTGCTAAGTTGTTAATATGAAAGAATGTTGATCCTTCAAATGTTTAATACATGTTAAATAATGGGTAATATGTCCTTACTAATCAGAATTACTAGTGTACTTATGCTTAACTAATGCATCATTCTGGACTATTCAAATAAAGTGTTACCACAGTTCTTAATGACATGCATATTTTGGACATAGTCAGGTGCAAAAACAAGAAGGTTACTTTGTTGTCGGTGTTTGCGCAGAGGTTGCGTATGTTTGCGCACAGATAGCGGATAATCGCTCGCACCTTGGAACCTATTTCCGGGAGCGCGTTGTTGAGCCACCAGGCTCTGTTTTGTGCGGATGGGCGGCCGGAGCGCGTTAAGGGTTTTCTGTTACAACGTTGTCGTTAATAACTAATGATCTTCGCATGCAAGTCAATCAATCAAAACTAACTTGAGCTGGACAATAACTTTATTCTAGAGCTGCTGTAAAGCCAAAACAATCTCTGTCACTTTCATTTCTTATCACTGGAAAGCTGCTTTCAAACAATTCATATTGTTAAAAGCGCTATATAAATGAAGGTGATTGACTTCCCTTGCATAGACTTTTTGTCACTGCTGGTTTTACTGTTCTAAATAACAGTAGGACTTAGCCTAGATTTAATACCAGATTTCTTTGTTTTTTAAGTTCAAATGTATTATTATGTGAATTGGTACTTAAGTAAATGGTGTGTGATTATATGCATGACATTCATTCGGTGACAGTGGAATACAAACAGTCTTACCGGTGTATTCTCAACATCAGTTTCATCTGAATCCGTATATCCGTGTATCATAACAGCTTCACATTATTTATTGGCCCCGACAGTGTAAAAACAAATTAAATGCATTAGATAGGTCTACTTACTGCTCACAAACTTGATAGAGGCAGCGTACACTGGCCAGCCATGTTTTGGCTTTTTCCCTTTCTGCCATCCCACAGCAGCTGAACAGTCAGTTTGCGGGTATCCATCGTCATCCATCTTGGTGTCATCATATTTACGTATGGCTTCGGTTTCCACCTCGCTATACATCCCAGCATCCTCCCCACTGACCCATTGGACCACTGCAAACTTTCTCATCACACCTTGGGCTTTAGAAGAGTTTGGCTTTTAGTGAATTTAGATCACGGCTGTTTCATCAGATCTCACATGGGAAGGTCACAGTTTTGTGTCTTGTGAGTCTGATTGTAGCGTCATGGGCATCATTTTTGCTTTGTAAGACCAGTTTGCCAGACACAGACATAATGCTAGGCCAGCTAAATGTCAGCTGCATGCAAGTTAGCTGCAGATCTGTGAAAGATTAGTACAATCGATAATGAGGGCTGTCGATTTAACGCGGTAATCTGATTCATTAACGTTAGTTGTGAGAAACTAACGCGATTCAAATATTTTAACTCAATTAACCCACCCGCCCCTGACCAACGTAGGTAGATTTGTGTAATGAAATAGATTCAAAACTGAATCGCTTGACAGTAAAAAAAGTAAATGTAGTCTAATGTTAACGGTATAATACCCATTCAACATAAACCAACAAATACATGAATCCAGTTCACGTTACCTAAATACACGAAGCAAGGGCAATATCAAAGTTGTTGCTGGCTCAGTTAGCTCCTAGCAAGGTAACCTTAACTCTTGCAACTGTTGTCTTATTGAACAAACCAACTACTTTGCTTATAAATTACTAAATGAACCAACCTGAATCAACACAAATCCCTGAGTAATAATTACAACAAGATACAATTATTCTTTCCTTCGGGGTGACGTTAGAAATCCATGTTTAATCGATCTGAAACCTCTGTTGAAACTTAAAGCAACGGCCCGTTTTACCGCTGTCTGGCTGCTTCAATGAGTCAGTGATCTGGATTTCTATTGGATCCCGCGCAGCAGTTCAAACATCAACCAATCGGCATATTGTATGGTCTTATGGCCCTAATGCACTTGCCTACATGTAGCGATGTGTTTTCTATTATGCAAAATGGCGAAACGAAAATTGTGTTGCTTTAACAGTTGCCAAGAAGAAAGAATGATTCCTCGTCGTACTCGGACCAGGTGGAAAACAAGGCAAAACTTGTTTTTCCAGCAAAGTTTTGGTCATATTGATAATTTATAGGCCCTAGAAATGTGTGTATTAAATATGATAAACTATAATATATTCATAAATAGGCATTATACTTATTGTTGAACATAATTGTACAAATAATGTTTAGTTTAAGTTATGTTAAGTTTTAAGGTTTTAAAAATGTGTTTAAAATGTTGTAAAATGCATTGACAAACATATCTGAAGGCGAGTAGATTTCCCACTACAGCTGGTCATGTTGTTTTTAAATGCTGCCCGTGAACTGAACAATGAACGAAGTCACCATATCTAAATATTCACAACAAACACCCTTTCGACATGAAACCAAGAAATGAGAGCAATGCTTTCACTGCTCGCCATAGCGTCTCAATGTTAGTGTCCCTCAGCAGGATATGTCGCCCATTTTAGGTTTACAGACATTCTATAAATTAGCAGCCTGGCATTAGTACTGTCAGTAAAATATTATGCATGGCTAATAATTTTATGTCATAATAATATATTCATCTGTAGCCTATGGAGATGGCTTCCATCTCAAGACACCAATATAAATCTAAGCACAACAGCAATGCTAAAATGTAATGTATTATTGTGTCTGTAAAAGTGAAAGGAGCATACAGGTAGATGGTGGGGTGGGTTGTGAACACTAGCTTTAATCTTGATGAACATCCTGGGAATTAATAACAGTCAAAACAGCTTGCCATATTGTTGAACAAGAATATCAACATTTAGAGTAAAACAGGTTTCTTTTGGTACACACTTTGCTTATGATCACTCAAATTTGGATTCTTTCCCATTTGTTACAGAATACCAACCAATCAAACCTGGTGTCTTCAGGTCCCTCAAATGACCATGTCACAGATGCCAGTTGGCTGAACATCCTCGCATTTTCCATGAAGCACAATGTAACAGAGGCTTTAATGGAGGACCTACTGAAGCTGTTAAGGTTATGTAGTGGGGATGCTGCAAGCATCCCAAGTAGCAAGTACATGCTAGAGAAGGAGTTTAAAGATTATGTAGACAAATCAGAATACCATCTGTGAGACAAAGTTTAGAGCTGGGTCAATTTTTTATTTGTATACCTTTGAGGAATCAACTTCAAGCTCTTTTGGAGAATGAGCCTATTCCAAATATTTACAATGACCAAAACAGATGGAATAACAGATTTTTCAGATGGGAAGTTGTACAAATATCTGAAATCAGTTAGTGATTCATTCTTTTCCCTGTCTTTCAATTGTGATGGAGTGCCAGTGTTCCAGTCATCTAAATACAGCATATGGCCCTTACTATGCTCTGTTAATGAATTACCCCCAGAGGAAAGAGATACAAATGTCATACTATGTGCCTTGTGGTTTGGGTCATCAAAACCACAAATGACTAGCTTCCTCAAACCTTTTGTGGAGGAATGCAAAAGTCTTGGACAAACAGGTCTTCAGTGGCAGGATCCAGTAGATCACTCAATCAAAATGACAAAGGTCTATGCATTATGTGCCATATGTAAACGTCATGTAAAGAATTATACTAGATATGACTTGCACTTGGAGTGCCAAAGATTAGGCCAGTGTCTGAAAATAATATGAATGCATTGCATGCATTGCTAGATGTACCTGGGACCTCTATTGGCAGGTACTACAACAGAATAGTTATCAACGGAGAGGTCATTCAAAGCCAAACATACACAAAGACAAAGAAAAGGAACAACTCGGTTGTGATATTGAAAGATGGCAGTATTTTCACGGTTTCACACTTTCTCTGTGTCAGTGATGACCAATATCACTTATATGCAGTTGGCAAATTTGGAAATTGTACAGTGCAGAAACTGGTTCGAGGATCTGCTGTCAAAATATCACTGACCTTTATGCGGACTGTTCATTTTCCTACAGGATTTGAAAGAGCAGTTGATCTAAGGTTGATTATACAGTATATGACCATGTTTGATTATAGGCATAGGGCTCCACTTAGGACAAGGCAAGAGCATGAGTTAAGTACAGCCTTATACTGCTAAACTGCACTGTGTTTTATACATGTCTTCATATGCTGGACATTCATATTAAATTTGCACTATTTTCCTATGTTTTTACTTCATCAAAAACTATATGCCTTTAGTTGTATGTAGGACATATATGATTAAAAATACATTAATATTATGCAATTTATATATGTGTTTTTTGCAGCATATATGTCCCTTACAATATTCGGTTTGAACATATAAGAATCACAGGTTTTTTTAGGAAAAGGAAAGGATCCAAGTGCAGGCTTTAGAGTTGAAGCAGATAATCCAATAAGGGCAAAACGAGAGAGCATAAACAGGGACAGTCCAGGTCAAACGATCAAGCGAACAGGCTAGTAGAGAGATCCGAAAGGGGTAAACGAGAGAAGGAAGCAAGAGGTCAAAAATACACGGGAAGGCAATCAAGAAACAAGGCTTAGAATTGATTCAGGAGAGAATGCAAGACTTCGCGATGAATCTAGGAAACAGAGGGGTACTGTGTACTGTGAAGGAGAGAGGGATTGAACGAGGTGAATGAAGGATTGACCAATGATAGGAGAGGAGGACAGAACAGGTGCACCTGGTAGGGAAGAATGTGGAAAGACTGGTTTGACTGGACAAAGGACAAGAGAAGCACTAAACTAGTATTTGGGAGAGGGAGACCTCTGGTGGTGAACTAAGGTAGAAGCAGGGGAGACCGTGACAGTCTCCTAGGTTCTCATCGTAAATAACAAACAGAAATCAAACTACCTTCTGGCCTGACCTTCTAGCTTGACCTTATCTTTCTTAAGTATACAAGAGAGATTAACAGGTGTGAGAAAAGAATTTCTAACTTTCCTTCCACACATACATACATACATACATACATACATACATACATACATACATACGGAAAATAAATAATAGAATTTTGAATCACAATAAGATGTTATCAAGTACAGAAAAAGAAAATGTAATAAAATGTGATCTTAAATACATACAAATAAAGAAAATTGGTTTACTATTTCCAGATTCCTTTTTTGAAATACAATGACATGCATTACAAATGAGTATTTACATTATATTTACAGCCGGTGCTCGTGTGTCACTGTGTCCCTCAGGCTGTGGTAGGCGCTGACATATTGGGCAGCCAGGGTGGCTGTGTGTCCCTCCCCCAGGAGGACTGACCGTTTTTCTTTTTTCTAAGTTTTGTCACAGGTTGGGTGGGCATCCATTATGTTGTTACAGAATGTGTCCCTTATTTTGGGCTAAAGCTTTCCGTGGAGGGGAACGTGGATCAGTTTGTACCATTTTTGGGAAGATCTGCCTTGTTGGGGCGGAGCTGTGATCCAGGTGAACAGCAGATCGGGCATAGGTGGGCATGTGGGCAGAGGAGTAGGAAGGCCGGTCAAGCAAATAAGCTTGCTAAGGTACGCAGCAGCAGCAAGCAGCCCCCCCATCCAGCCAGCCAGCCAGTCTGGCTAGCAGTGACTGAGTGGTTGACAGACGGCAAGCAACGGAATGTACGTGCTCTGTGATGTCATAGCAGTCAGCTGAGAGAGGCTCGTGATGTCATCGCTGAGCTGTCTGTCTGTCTGTCTGTCTCTCTCTCTCTCTCTCTCTCTCTCTTCCTCTCAATTCAATTCATTTGTATTGTCAAAGCAATTGGACATACATACATACATACATACATATATACACTCACCTAAAGGATTATTAGGAACACCATACTAATACTGTGTTTGACCCCCTTTCGCCTTCAGAACTGCCTTAATTCTACGTGGCATTGATTCAACAAGGTGCTGAAAGCATTCTTTAGAAATGTTGGCCCATATTGATAGGATAGCATCTTGCAGTTGATGGAGATTTGTGGGATGCACATCCAGGGCACGAAGCTCCCGTTCCACCACATCCCAAAGATGCTCTATTGGGTTGAGATCTGGTGACTGTGGGGGCCAGTTTAGTACAGTGAACTCATTGTCATGTTCAAGAAACCAATTTGAAATGATTCGACCTTTGTGACATGGTGCATTATCCTGCTGGAAGTAGCCATCAGAGGATGGGTACATGGTGGTCATAAAGGGATGGACATGGTCAGAAACAATGCTCAGGTAGGCCGTGGCATTTAAACGATGACAATTAGCACTAAGGGGCCTAAAGTGTGCCAAGAAAACATCCCCCACACCATTACACCACCACCACCAGCCTGCACAGTGGTAACAAGGCATGATGGATCCATGTTCTCATTCTGTTTACGCCAAATTCTGACTCTACCATCTGAATGTCTCAACAGAAATCGAGACTCATCAGACCAGGCAACATTTTTCCAGTCTTCAACTGTCCAATTTTGGTGAGCTTGTGCAAATTGTAGCCTCTTTTTCCTATTTGTAGTGGAGATGAGTGGTACCCGGTGGGGTCTTCTGCTGTTGTAGCCCGTCCGCCTCAAGGTTGTACGTGTTGTGGCTTCACAAATGCTTTGCTGCATACCTCGGTTGTAACGAGTGGTTATTTCAGTCAAAGTTGCTCTTCTATCAGCTTGAATCAGTCGGCCCATTCTCCTCTGTCCTCTAGCATCAACAAGGCATTTTCGCCCACAGGACTGCCGCATACTGGATGTTTTTCCCTTTTCACACCATTCTTTGTAAACCCTAGAAATGGTTGTGCGTGAAAATCCCAGTTACTGAGCAGATTGTGAAATACTCAGACCGGCCCGTCTGGCACCAACAACCATGCCACGCTCAAAATTGCTTAAATCACCTTTCTTTCCCATTCAGACATTCAGTTTGGAGTTCAGGAGATTGTCTTGACCAGGACCACACCCCTAAATGCATTGAAGCAACTGCCATGTGATTGGTTGGTTAGATAATTGCATTAATGAGAAATTGAACAGGTGTTCCTAATAATCCTTTAGGTGAGTGTATATATATATATATATATATACATACATACATACATCCATACATGCTAGAAAGTCATTACTATGTTATCTTAAAGGCTAACTAAGCAGAACATATATCATTATAGAACAGAGTTCATAGGTCAACACATGGTTTTAGGGAACAGGCACATAGGTCAAACCGTTTGACATTGTCTCCAAGGTTCTCATCGTAAATAACAAACAGAAATCAAACTATCTTCTGGGCTGACCTTCTAGTTTGACCGTATCTTTCTTAAGTATACAAGAGAGAAAAACAGGTGTAAGAAAATAATTTCTAATTTTCCTTCTACACATATATACATACATACATACATATGTAGCGTTATGTTGGGTGTATTTGGATAAGAGCATTTGGGCTCTGAGCTGAAGCACGGATCTAAAGAAGACCTCTCCCCCCCCAAAGTTATCAGATTTCCTTAGCTCATCAGCTTGGAACTGGTTTGCATCAAAGTGACAGTTTTGGGGAGGATGGCACCGAGAAGAGGCCAAATAGTTTGGAATTCTGCTATGAGATGTCTGGAGAAAGGGGCCTGTAGGTGATAAAAACTCTTTGAAGTGGATGAGAGCCGAAATCCCGACATAGAGCTACGAACCCGGGCCAACCGGCATTTCCAAAAGATGGCATGGATTGACATCAGTCATAAATCAAGCCCCCCTCCAATAGGACACTGGGGGCTGAAACCGAAATCCAATCTCAAGAACTCAGGGACCAATCACCTACTGATCTGACAGACTTTAAGGAACAGCGGACAGTCTTTCTCTCTCTCTTTCTCTCACCTGAACCAGAAACTCGCTGCCACAGCTCAACCTGTAGCTCTGTTGCCAGAACCGGAATCAGAAACCAACCAAGTCTTTGCCGGCAACAGAAGAGTTAAACTGGGAGAAGGAGATTGAGCCGTACGAAGAATTCTTTTAAAGGACTTTATTAAATAAATAACTTTACAGACCCACCTGATCAGTGGAGTTTTACAGCTGGACAATTGACTAAGTCGACTGAATACGATAGTGTCAGTCACTTAAATAGCTATTTGAGTCTTAAGAAACTTGACCCTTGGAACAAACAGGGCCCTGCTTTCCTCAAAGACTTCGTCTTCAAGTAACTACGGTGGAACCCTGCTTACAAAGAAGATTTTGTGCACAGTCTTGGAGCATTCAAACCAGTGGAAAATCTGTTTGGAAAAGACTCTACATTCCCGAAACCCCAACTTCCAGGTGCATCGACTGAGTGGAAGTTCTTGGACAAAGCCGAACCAGACTGCCTTTGTTCCAAACCACACAGACCTCGTGCCGTGTGCTGTTATCTGAGCCCGAAGCCAGAGAGGCCTCTCTGCGACGAAGTTCAGATAAGTTTAACAGTTTGGAGTTTGTGATTCATGACATTTGAGAAATCAATTAGAAATGTTAATCTGTGATTCATAACTCTAGAATGTGTAATATCATTTAGTTTTCTTAAATATAAATGTGTGTTGCATTAAACTGTTTTGTTGATAATTTTAGAAATAAAATCTGTCAACGCCGAGAAATATCTTCTCATTCCTGTTTAACTGTTTAGTCTGAAATTGACACAAGTTAATAGACATTAGATTATTGGTGGCCCTGCCTATCCTTAATCATTGAATAATAATCAGTTAAGGGAAATTGTGGTAACAAATAGGATCTTTCTCGGCACCTAAACGTAAATGAGACTGATATATATATAACGAGAAGTTACCTGACATAAATACTAACCTGCGTAGTTATTTAATGTCTGACTAATAATACTAACGAGAGACTCACCTTCGTCTTACTAACCGGTATTGTAGTCAATGTAATTATAACCTTTTTTGTTTAACGATTAGTTAAACGGAATGTACGTGCTCTGTGCTGTCATAGCAGTAAGCTGAGAGAGGCTCGTCATGTCATCACTGAGCTGGCTGGCTGGCTGGCTCTCTGTGTGTGTGTGTGTGTGTATGTGTGTCTCTCTGTCTGTCTGTCTGTCTCTCTCTCTCTCTCTCTCTCTCCCTCTCAATTCAATTCATTTGTATTGTCAAAGCAATTGGACATGCATACATACATACATACATATATATGGAAAATAAACAATATGTGTACATCTCTTTCGGCATTAGTGGTGCCCTCACAGATGTGCAAGTTACATGACAGACAGACAGACAGACACACACACACTTTCACACACAGACAGACAGACACACACAGAAACACACACACATACTTTGACAGACAGACAGACAGACAGACACACGCATATTATGGGTCTTTGTTGGGTAGTGAAATGGATAGCATCAGTCGCAGTGTGGGTAATGTCAGGGAGCCAATCATAGTCCCCGTTATTTGCATATCGTGGCGCAAAGCATTCTGGGAAAAGCAACTAAACACGTTTAGTCATGTATTTGTCCATAGTTTACACATGAGATGAAAGAGACAGTATGACGTATTGAGCACCTGGGATTCCTCATGTGTATGTGAGGGGCAGAGGAACCGGATCCCAAGTGTGCGTCCCAGGTGCTATAGGTTTCAAAGCATGCAGGGGAATAGGCACCCCACCCTGACACCTATAGAAGACTGGATAGGGAGATATAAATAGCAATGGGGAGACTCTTGTACTTGGTGTGGCTCTATCCATATAGTGGGGCCAGCAGGTGCAGCAATAGAAGCTCAGCCTGGGGAGACTGGATTTAGCATTTCCTCTCCATTTTGATAACTATCCATAATCATTTCTGCAAAATACTTCTATGATACCTATGTATGTTTTTTACTTGTACTATATTATACTATCAAGTATCAGTGTACACATACAATGTGACCTGTTACATTAATACAGAGGCCACGGAAGGCCAGATCACTAATAGCCACTGTCCCCTGATATTACACTTTTTTACAATCACTTTGGCACTCATTTCAGAACCTTGATGTCATTTTTCAAAACTCTAGACACTAAACTCACACCCGATGATCAAAATGCACATTTTTCAAAACTCTAACACTTTTTTACAATTGCTTGGATACAATACACATCAACCTCAGATCATTTGTTCATTGAACTAAAATGACACAACTTAACATCAAAGTATTACCATTTCAAAATGCAATTCACACATTACATCTGAGATCACTGTCTATTCATTTCATTACAAAGATCTAACTATCAATTGATACAGCTGCTCAAAATGATAAGTGACTGTTGCATTACTCTTAATGCATAGTTTTATGGAAACTGACAAACAGTATTCCATGTTTCGATCATGAAAGTTTCAGGATAATGAGATCCATTGACACCAATAACCGAGGAGCATGGTTTCTTAGGGTTACCATAGACTTGACTGTGTCTTCTTGTTTGTGAAGGAACAGGACTGTGTTTTCCTGTCTGGGTTCCCGCAGGCTTAAGTGTGTTTGTAAACTGCAGCGTAGGTTTGACCTACTATTAGAAAAAAAAAAAAAAAGGAGCGCTAATTAATTGTTCAATATCTGATACGCCGGTGATAATATAAAATAACATGTTTATAGTTTATAGAAGTTTATAGTGTTTATGGTAAATGAAGAAAAGTCATTAAGTTATATACAAGTTCTATAAATGCAAACATTGAAAAGCATGTTTGTTGTTATTCCTATATAGGATTTAGTATTATTTGTGTTTTCTTGTTTTTTGCTATGTTTTCTCCCCTGTCGTTTATTGTTATTTTGCGGGCTTGCACGCCTTGGTTGTTGTGTACAAAACGATACATAGAAAATGGGAAAACGTGTTACTGTGTGGGAACAGCTCTAGTAAGACGGGCGACCCGCCACTTAAAGGTACACATGTAAGGTACATGTATGATAACTATGGAGTGAAGCGGTGCGTTTGACTGGACAATAGGTGACAGAAAATTAAGGTTTCCAGAAGATGGGACTTTTGATTCAGATAGACTTGAGCACCTAAAAACGGTTTTGCAAAATAGGAATACAAAGCATTAAGAAATGAGAAACCAAAGCTAGCTATCTTAAAACATTTGTTAGAGAAAAGAAAGAAAAGACAACAGGCATAATTCAATCTGAATGCCCCGAAGACAAATTAAATATATATATATATATATGTTTTTCAGTATAAATGACAGTCCTCAAGATACTGAAGGAAAATTACTAGATAAGTAATAAATAAGGGTAGTTTGAGACACTGCAGGTCAATATAACATGCCAACCAAAACCATGGTATCTGAATTTACTATGGATATAAATTAATATGTGTCTCTTTGTATGTTTGTACGTTTTCAGTTTGCGCAAGGTAAATGTCCATAATTTGACTTTTTCATGTACTGTATAGTCCAGAATATGACTAAGAGAGTCATAAGTCACAAATAGTTACAGAATGATAGCTAAAAAACGCCAGTTAAATATGTTGTAATAACAGACCTACAAGAAAGTCAGCATTTAACTGTACACAGAATGCTATTGCAAACAGAAATAATAATACAAAATTAAGTTATTTAAATAGGTCTTACGAATACAGAAGTTAAAAGTAACATGTTAGAAATGGAATTAGAGCCAAATTTAGAAATAGGAATCCGAGGCAACCACAAACATTCGGTGAAGGTTTCTTACATATTGATAAATAGATAACCAGATACTCCAGGAAATTAACGATGTGCTCATTTGGAAGCTATGAGTTCCACAATGAAGAGTTTTTAAATCCCTAGAAATAGATCCCTAAATACAATGTGTAGGTAAGAAATTAACTATTGATCAGTTCAATCTGGATTCGGGAACAGTTCTTCTGAACCTGTACTGGTGTAGATTGGACTTCAATAGGAGGAAGTGACACAATAAAGACATGAGCCGCGCAGGAGGACAGTCTTAGTGCCCACGCAGGTTCTTAGTTGGGGAAATCATTGACTGGACACATTTTTTGAAAATGTGCTTTCCTGAAGTACCTGGACATCATTATTGAGATCAATGAAAAGGCTTATTTTCCAAAGATTAAATACATTCATTAACTACAATAATGTAGTGAAATGTATATAAATAGTAATAATACAAATCGATCAAATATAACTTGCATTTTCTTGTAAGAAATTAGGAATAGGAGAAAGAACAGCTGTTGGGATGCAGTGCGATGTTATCCAAAATTGAAAGCGGTTGAGAAAGGAGAGTTTGTTCTGTGTGAGACAAATGTACTGCCACGAGAGACTCTGATGGTGATTGACTGGAATATGAGGGAAAATAATGAAGTTACTACAGGTATAACTAAAGGTGTAACATAACTAATTTAATGAAACATAGTCATGGCAAGTTATAAAACTGTTTGGAAATAGTCCTTTCACAAACAGAAATACCCTATCAATTAGGAAGAGGGGGGCAGGGGGCAAGGGCCGTATGTGCTCCTCTGCTCCCCCTGTTCGCCTGAGCAGACAAGCAGCCTGAGATGAGAGAGAGAGAGAGAGAGAGAGAGAGAGAGAGAGAGAGAGAAGTCAGAGACAAGGCAGAGACTGTAAGTACGTGTAAGGGTTCATAACTTATTACAAACAGAGCAAGAGTGTAATGAATGGTAATTTACACTGCTTGTATTAATAATGATAATAATATTGATGTTGATACAGACGAATACATCACATACTAGATGACAACCGCATAAAACTAATAATAATGAAAATAGGAATAATAGGAGTATGGAAATAATTTCAAATTATGGTTTATTGGTAAAAAATGAATTGAGAAACAAAGATTAATAACTGCCATCATTTACCCAACTACTATTAACTATGGTGTTGAAGGAGCTGCTGTAATAGTTATTGTAATGTTCTCAGGTATTTAAGTTAGATAAAAGGACAAAGATAAGCACATTGTTTTGAAACTTTGACAACTCCACACAAAAAGAGTATCTACACTAGGAAGTAAAGCTGATTCAATAAACACAGGAGATATGATGCTGCTGACGACAGCTGAGTGCTGTACTGAAATAATTTGATAAATGAGATAAATTGGAATCAAGATTATTATTATTTTGAATTGTCCCTTTACTAGAAACCTTATAGATTGTGCGAATGTCAACTAATGTGATAGAGATGCCTTTTATAAGGACGATCTCTGATGTTGTGTGAACCACACATTGTGTCTTCAGACTGATTTATTCCACATGGCAGATATGCATATTATGAATCGTGTCCTGAAGGAACCGATGTCTGACCCATATGGAGAAGATGCTGGTGTTCTTGTTGAGACACAGTAGGCCGAGGGCGCGGCTTTAAAGACAGCCTCACAGCAACTTGAACAGACCAATGCTGAGGTCCACTACGCTGAAGTGATGCTTGACTCAGTGGAGAAATAAGTTAAAATACTATAATTAAAGGTTTTCCAGATTATAGGAATCTACAATATATTGTGAAACTGCTCAGATGACGTCCGCAGTAGCACATATTCTTCTATTGATAGTTTAATTTATAATGTACTATTAGTGGAGATGTCACATTATTCAAATGAATAGAATGACAGCCATGAAGTCAGAATCAGTCCATTGCCCTTCACTTAAGATTTGTACAATGTATAATGTTTATAAATCAAAACGCAACAAATATATGTACAATACAGTTTACAAACTGAATTTGTAAAAAAGAATGTTTTGCTGACTTTTGTATTCTCTTTGAAGCAACAAAATGTATGTGTTATGTATGTCGTAACTAGGGTTTGACTTTTATGACCTGGGGCTGGATGAAATTTAATTTGAGATGCACTGTAAAAGCTCCAGGAAATTGCAACTGGCCACTGCACCTTCCATAAGAGAGCTCAAACATTTGCTAATGCATTGGTTGCCTCACAGGCACTCTTTCCCTGGTTTGCCCATGTGGCGCATGGTGTTGGCCACACGGGCAAAGGGGGGATGTGTGCATCAGTCTTTTAAATTGGTTTGCCCCAGGTTTTATAGTAACAGCTTAGCAATATTGTAGAACTTGCCACATTTGTCAAGCTCATAATCCTGCAATATGCAAATAGATTGTGTTCAAAAGCTTAAATGTTGTGGATATGAATATATACTTGTAATAATATATAGGTGTTCTAAATGGGTTGAAGCCTATCCCGTAGGAAGGCTGAAGTAGTAAAAGTAGCAAAAATACAGTTAAGGGATGTTATATGTAGATTTCGCATTCCAGGGAAATTTCCAGTGATAGGAACACTCACTTCACTGGGACAATAGTGCAGGAACTATGCAAAGCCCTGCGAGGTAAACAACATTTTCACTGCCCCATCAGGCTCAGTCAGCTGGAGCAGTGGAGAAACAAAATGGGATATTAAAGAATAAGCTGTCTAATATATGCAAACAAACAGGACTCAAACGTCCAGATCCCCTTCCTATAGTCCTAATGACAATGAAATCGTCAGCAAATTGAGAAAAACAGGTCTTTCTCTGTGTGAGATTATTATGGGATGACTTATGAGACTCTCCATCACTCCTCCATTGTCTGTAAGGGAAATGGACATCCACTTGATGGATGATGCTCTGTTGTCTTTTTGTATGGGACTAACACGTGCTTTCGAAGCTGTCCATTCACAGATGAAAGCCGCCCAGACTGAACCATCCCAGCAGGTTTACCACCCCTTCCAGCAAGGTGACTGTGTATATCAAAGCACACAAGAGAAAGTCCTCCCAACAGCCCAGGTGGACAGGGCCCTACCAGGTGCTCCTGACCACCCACACAGCTGTGAAGTGCCTAGGAACGACGACATGGATCCACTCCTCACACTGCAAACTTGCCAATCGAGGCGAACAGCACAACCCTGGTGGAGAACAGAGGGATAAAGGAATTGTTCTTCCACATCAGATTTGACATTACTGTATGTATGCAGGCCCTTGTAATTGCTTTTCCAATACTGCCAACTGGTTATTGATGATTGATTTCACATTGTGGTACGAGTATCGAGTGAAATGAGTGCTATCCACCTCAACAACACAGCGATAACATGGAGCCGGCAGGTGATCCAGGTCACAATAGAGGTCAAGCAGTGGGAGGAGGAAGACGTGGTGGTCAAAGGTGTAGCGTAAGGTACACTTATAAAATTCAATTAAAGAAGTGAATTTATAGTATCACCTTATCACGAATCCTGGAATCTTGTAGAACTCAATTTCTGTAATAATTGGACGCAGACACCAATTCCAAAGATATAAATTGTCAAATTTATTCAAAAACAAAGACTAAATGTAGCACTACACTAATTATACAAAAGGGAAAAACTAATTAAAATTCAACTCTAGATCAACAAATCAAAGACAAATCACTTCCGTGACCAAATCAAAGACCATGGGATCGCATATGATAACACACAAATCATTAAACAAAAAAGGTTATAAACACATTGACTACAATACCGGTTAGTAAGACGAAGGTGAGTCTCTCATTAGTATTGTTAGTCAGACATTCAATAACTATGCAGGTTAGTATTTATGTCAGGTAACTTCTCGTTATATATATATCAGTCTCATTAACGTTTAGGTGGAGAGAAAGATCCTATCATTACTTGTTACCACAATTTCCCTTAACTGATTATTATTCAATGATTAAGGATAGGCAGGGCCACCTATAATCTGGTGTCTATTCACTTGTGTCAATTTCAGACTAAACAGTTAAACAGGAATGAGAAGATATTTCTCGGCGTTGACAGATTTTATTTCTAAAATTATCAACAAAACAGTTGAATGCAACACACATTTATATTTAAGAAAACTAAATGATATTACACATTCTAGAGTTATGAATCACAGATTAACATTTCTAATTGATTTCTCAAATGTCATGAATCACAAACTCCAAACTGTTAAACTTATGTGAACTTCGTCGCAGAGAGGCCTCTCTGGCTTCGGGCTCAGATAACAGCACACGGCACGAGGTCCGTGTGGTTTGGAACAAAGGCAGTCCGGTTCGGCTTTGTCCAAGAACTTCCACTCAGTCGATGCACCTGGAAGTTGGGGTTTCGCGAATGTAGAGTCTTTTCCAAACAGATTTTCCACTGGTTTGAAGGCTCCAAGGTTGTGCACAAAATCTTCTTTGTAAGCAGGGTTCCACCGTAGTTACTTGAAGACAAAGTCTTTGAGGAAAGCAGGGCCCTGTTTGTTCCAAGGGTCAAGTTTCTTAAGACTCAAATAGCTATTTAAATGACTTTCGTATTCAGTCGACTTAGTCAATTGTCCAGCTGGATGGCTGGGCACAGGCGGGCAGCGCAGTCTGTAAAGTTCTTTATTTAATAAAGTCCTTTAAAAGAATTCTTCGTACGGCTCAATCTCCTTCTCCCAGTTTAACCCTTCTGTTGCTGGTAAAGACTTAGTTGGTTTCTGGTTCCGGTTCTGGCAACAGAGATACAAGTTGAGCTGTGGCAGCGAGTTACTGGTTTAGGTGAGAGAGAGAGAGAGATGCCGTGCGTTACCCTTTATACGCCTGTCAGATCAATAGGTGATTGGTTCTTTAGTTTGTGAGATTGGATTTCGGCTTCAGCCCCCAGTGTCCTATTGGAGGGGGGCTTGATGTATGACTGATGTCAATCCATGCCATCTTTTGGAAATGCCGGTTGGCACGGGTTCGTAGCTCTGTGTCGGGATTTCGGCTCTCGTCCATTTCAAAGAGTTTTTATTTCCTACAGGCCCCCTTCCCCAGACATCTCACAGCAGGGATTCCAAGCTATTTGGCCCATTCTTGGTGCCATCCTCCCAAGACTGTCACTTTGATGTAAACCAGTTCACATGCTGATGAGTTAAGGAAATCTGATAAATTTGGGGGGGAGAGGTCTTCTTTAGATCAGTGCTTCAGCTCAGAGCTAAAATGCTCTTATCAGAATACACCCAACATAACGCTACACTGGTTAATTCTGTTCTGGGAAAACCACAATCCTGCAGGTTTAATAAGTCTCTCTACACATCAGTCCCTGAGTACCTTCAACCAATGGTCATTTTGACCAATTAAGCCCAAGAATTGAGTCAATTAAGTTGTCATGGACTACCCAGTGAAGACGTGAACTAACGACTAGGTCACACTGTGAGCTCACCAGAGCAGACATTACACTGAGCTCACTGTGAGCTCACTTAGCGCTTTTCCAGCGACATGGTGCCGGTGCTGGAGCCGGAGCTGCTGCTCGGCCTGGGATCCAGCTGATCTTTTTTGAACCGGCCCGCTTTTCCACCGGTTTTGACGTCACTGGATGTGGGCGTTCCCAAGCATGGAGTAGAAGTGGAGAAACACAGCAATAGTAATCAGCACCGAGGCGACTGCGTCTTTAAACCCCATTTAACATCACAATCAAACTCATTCCGCGTCTATGGCAAATCGTAACCCTAATGTTACAAATGTTCCCTAAACACCTATTTTGCAGGATCAATAAAAAATTATTAGGATTTTTTAAACTTTTACTGACACACATAGTTAATAGCAATGTGTTATAACTTTACCGAAAATAATAATCTGTATATCTTTAATTGTTTAGACGTTATTAAGATATAATGCATCTTTCACATAGGGAACATTTGTAACATGTTAGGAAAAACAAACAAATGATTTGAAAATATTCATAATTACAGCATACAATTTGTCAGGCTTCATAACAATGGTATTTATAACATACTCTGTAAAAATCAAGCAAATAGCATTTGTGGTTCACGAGAAAATATATATATATAATCAAAGCTATCAGACTATAGCAGCCGGTGTATGAAGACACATACGATTATACAGCATTATTTGGCAGCTTCGCAAGACCTAATTTTAAACGTTGTTGGTAAGTTAGATAATTAGTGGGGACCCGCTATTTGCAGTTCTTCCCCTCCATAATTGCTAAAATAAAGTTTTACTGACATTTTATTGACCCTACCACTGCATAGGGCACATCTGTAACATGAACGCTACTGAATGGCACATACATTGAAAACTACGGAGAACTGAGACAAATCCACTTTACACTTCATAAATAATCTTAAAACGTTTCCAACCAAGGCAACACCAACTTGAAATACGTTCATTCTCATTTTTGGTAAACAAAAAGAGAGATTGTTACATATGTTCCCTATGATGCATCTACAGAGAGAGAGAGAGAGAGACAGACAGACACTAACTCTCTCTCTCTCTCTCTCTCTCTCTCTCTCTCTCTCTCAGCTGGGAGTGTGTGGGAGGGGTCTGCAGTGAGCGGGAGTGCTGCTGAGAGCTCTGTCCTTTGGCTGCGTTTTTTTGTTGCTTTACTTTTTTCAGTTTGTTTATTTTGTCTTCTGTTTTCAGTGCTTTTCTTATTGTGGGGGAACAGGGGAGGGGAGGGGGGAGTACCGGTAGTTCTTCCCGGGTCGGGGGGTCGGACCCCCTGAATGCGTCTTTTGAAAAACTGACCCGACGCCATGGAGTCAAGATCGCTCCGGTGCAGTTCTGCCCCCTATAGCAGTGTGTGTTAGCGGTTGGGGAGGTAGCAGGGTGTGAAAATATCAAGTCTGCTGCCATTGTTATCTTCTTAAAAACCACTGATCTGCTCAATCAGCTAGTGGCTAATGGCACAGTGTTAGACGACACTTTCACCCCGGTGTTGCCGCTCGCTGCTCCTGCCCGGAAGGTAACGCTGTCTAACGTCCCTCCGTTCATCCGCACCGGCTCGGGCAGCTGATGTCCGGCATTAAGAGGGTCCCGCTGGGCTGCAAAGCCCCGCAACTGAAACACGTCGTGTCCTTCCGAAGGCAGCTGTATATGATCCTCAATAACATCAATGAGGATCTTAATGTCTCCGAAGTTGGATCTCTCTTGCTGCCACCACCACGAAGATTGCTCTTTAATAATGTTGGAAAGTCAAAGACAGCAACCGTCAGGGTTCTTGCATATGACGTATTCGTGCTGCACCTCTCTGCAAGGATCCAGGACAGTTTGTCAATGTAAACTCCAGTGCCTGGGAACTTTTCCACCTAAAAGACAATGGTAAATAAAAAACAAGTTTATCCCCAAACTATTCTTATATTATGTTAAGTGGAATACATTATCAGTAAGGCTGTGATTTTGTTACAGAAATGTGTTATTAAAGACCACAGTATGTCTCAATTCTAAGTTTATTAATTTACAGACATAATAAAGTCAGTGAATCTGTGACACCCATAATTCAATTACATTCTTATTATCAACTATAACTATGAATATAACTGATAATGTAGCATCATTAGATTGTTTACAACCAATATTTGTTTTCAATATATATATTTTTACCTTGTCTTTGTAATATTGTAGACCAAGAGTGTTATACCTGTTTTGGTGATTCTTTGTCAGATTCAGAACAATTTGCTGTGGGGCTGTCAGAACCACTTGATGGTGACACACTTTTGTCTTTATTGCTGATAAATGTGGCTTTTGTTACAATTTTTTTCAGATTGTCCAAAAGGTCTGGAATCTCTGGAGAAAAAAACCTTAGTATTAAATGATAATCATTTCTAGTAATATATTTAATGCAAAGTGAAAACAAAACCATCAATGCCTGCAATTATACTTGAGAGACTTGCTCTATGTTATTGGCAAACTGACCTTTTTGTGGGTCATTAACATTAGCTACGAAAAAAATAAAAAAGATAAAATACAAGAATTTCCAGGTCTAATGTAATGCATATAGTCATTAATGTAGGATTATGAAGTTATGTTGAAAAACTTTATTTAATAATCAGTATTATTAAACTATTAGACAGTGCACATTAAGAGTCTGTATTGTGGTTCTAGATTACTTCAGTATGATCAACTATAATACATTACTCTGGAATCTAAATTACTGAAGAATAACATTTATCAAGGTAAGGAATTATTTGCTATAAATAAAAAAACTTACCATCAACCATACGGTTTCGAAGACATTGGTTTTCATTTTTAAGTCTTGTGTTTTCCTTTTCGAGCTGCTTAACGTTTTGCTGTAGCTCAACTTCACTGGACTCTTTAAATGTCTGTAGAATATGACGGGATCTAATTCTTGAAGCTCCATCGGTTTTCTTTCTTATTTTGTGCTGTATTCAGAGAGGAAAAGAGTTTAAAATGAAAATATATATATATATATATGAATATGATTAAAAAAAAACAATCCTGCAATACATTTATTTAATATTTGCAGTAATTATCTCACCGGTAACTGTGGTTCATCAAGGTCACTATCATCTGAAATTTGAAGTTTTTTGTTTGGTTTAGGTACTCTCTTCATTTTAGGAGAGGGCATTTTTGTTAGGTCATTAAGTTTTCTTCTTAGTTCGCCTTCTTTTCCTAAAATAAAAATAAAATAAATAAAACCCTGCATTATGTCCACAGATATTTGGGGATTATATTTATTTGTCATAAAAATACTGTGCTTTGACCATACAAATTAAGATGAACAGCCAACACTGAATCAAAACTGAAGTTAAATTATATCTGGTTTAATTTATTTTGTGATTTGGGGGATTTTATTGTAAAGCACAACACACAATAAATCGTTCTTACAAATGCCAGTCAAGTATGACGAGTTTTTAGCGCCCTCACCACCACCTACCATGTTATAAGAGTATGTTAGACGTACAACACATTAATAACTTAAACATTCATTTCAAATATACTGTGATTGTATATATCAAATAGCATGTAAAGACTTTAATGTTTTTTTTTTTTAAATAAACATTGTTACCAGTCATAATGATCTGCGCTTCATGGACAGGCCATCCACCTTTTGGAGGTTTGTTCGTGTCTCTCCACTCTGCTCTGAAGTTTCGAGTCGTCTCTTCGTCATCATCAGCAATGCTGAATAAATCAAAATTGCGAAAGCAAGCAGTGGGAATCACGCTGTAAGAGTCTTTGTCGACCCCGCTTTCCCACTTCACCAACGCGTGCATCACCGCCATACTACCTTCACCTTCTCGTCCGTTTTTCCCCCGACAAGTCACGGCACAAAAAACAGTCCCGCTCTGCATTCTGGTACTTGGCGTTCTTAATAACACCAACAGGGTGTAATCGCATAGACCACTCGAGTATAAAGTACTACATATCCCATCTGTTACAGTTTTTTTTCTTCTTCTGAAACTGCAAGCGCACTACATAAAGTTTGGCAAATGAAGAAATTTGGATGATGAGTTTACAATCTTATAAACAGTATTTAAGTAAACCTAGATATGCAATTCCAAAAAGAACAGCATCGAGATGGAGAAACAGGATACAAAAATAATAATACAATGTTTATACTTTTTGTATTTTAATTACAGTATGTAATTATTGCCTTTTGATTTACATTTACAGAAAAAGAACGGCGGCAAACGTGGACTACCCAACAAGAAGCAACAAAGTTACTAAAATATCAGATTCTCAGGTAAGCTTCATGCAGCCATACATGTATAATTATAAAATCAATCCAAAAAATAGACCTTGTTTACCCTACAACTGATTTGAGTGTTAATTCTATTTAAGATATAAAAAAATATTTTATTTTCTGAACTAATAATCTGTGAACATTCTATTATCTCTATAATTTTAATTAATACATTTATTTTATTATTGGTGGAACATTATGTTTTTCAGCTCAGATGATTTCACGTACCATCAATTTTTCTGTTAATAAATGTGCAAAAACAAATCAGATGGATAGGCCCCTACATATGAACATTAAGTTAAAGGTCTAGAGTGAGTGTTCTTCACTTCCAGTCATGGCGGGCCACAATCCAGCTCTTTGTAACTCATCAACAACCAAAGACCTGGGAAAAGGGTTAAATGGCTTCAGTTAAGCCAATTAGGTAATTAAGAGCTCAACTGGAAAAAAAACAGCAGGCATAGGGGTACTTTAGGACCACAGTCACTGATATAACCTACAATGTTGTTGTAATGAAAATCAGCAGACAGTGGGCCTCCTCCAGGACTAAGGTTGAGAAGCACTGGTCTTGAAGACCACAATAACAATCGACCTCAAGGGCTAGGGATATTCGAGGTGATGCTAAACCAGTCCTGAATGTTTAAATATAATGTTATTTTCTTGTAGTGTGCCGTTGCTGTTAATGCAACCAGTTATATTGAGCCATCAAATACAGAAGCTGACGAAAGACATCAACATGTAAATTTAGTTGTAAATTTAAAGTGTGTGTGAAAAGTATTTTGTATATGGAGATTAACCCATAGTTTCACAGATAAATTGTGGACCAGTGATATTCAGGATCTTCAAAACAAGTCCTGAATGCTCAAACTTAACACTTCTTTTTTTAGAGTGTCGTTGCTGTCAATCCAGCCAGTGATGTGGAGCCATCAGATACAGAAGCTGATGAAAAACAACATGTAAATTTCCTAAATTAATATGGTGCATCAAAATACTTATTTAGCACTTTCAACTGTTTCTTTGTGATTCCTAAAATTACTTTACAGGCTGGGGCTGGGGGAAGACACTGCGCCCGCCTGGAGAAGCCTGTACAAGCCCCCCTCAATAAGAGAGCTGGCAATCTGCAGTGGAGGGTGTTACACACCATTATTGCTGTCAATTCTTTTATTACTGTTCTTAACCCTGCTGTGTCCGACGCCTGCCCATTCTGTGCTCAGAGAGAGACCGTGTTTCACTGTTTCAGCACTTGCTCTCGGTTGTCACCCATTTTTAGTCTTTTAACTCGTCTTTTTACTGATCTTAACCTGATTTTTAACACAAAGGTTTTTATTTTAGGGGCGCGATACACCAGAAAGACCAAACATGTGGACCAGCTGGTAAACTTCTTGCTGGGCCAGGCTAAAATGGCCGTCTATAAGACTAGGAAGAACAGAGTGTGTGGGGAGGGCAGTGAGGATGCAGTGAGAGTGTTTGCCATGCTGGTCAAGTGCAGAGTCAGACTAGAGTTTAACTATTACAGGCTGATGAATGATTTGGAGAGTTTTGAACAGGTCTGGTGTATTAATGATGCCCTTTGTGAATTGTATGACGGGGAGTTGGTTTTTATTATGTAATTCATTTATAGGGTTTAGTATTTGATGGTTGTTTTGTTGTGTGTATTGGGTTGCTTTCTTTAAAAGTGTACAGATCAGTGGCGGAGTTAATGCTTGTTGGGGGGAGACAAACAAAGGGGAACACTATTTTTTATTTATTTATTTTCTTTTGTATGAATTATTGCGTGTTGCAAACAGGCAATGAAGTCTGATAAAAGTCAAAAAGTCTCTCTCTCTCTCACACACACACACACAGCCAGCAAGACACACAGAGCCAGCCAGCTCAGCGATGACATCACAAACATCTCTCTCAGGTGACTCCTATGACATCACAGAGCACGTACATTCCGTTGCTTGCCGTCTGTCAACCACTCAGTCACTGCCAGCCAGACTGGCTGGCTGACTGGATGGTGGGGCTGCTTGCTGCTGCTGCGTACCTTAGCAAGCTTATTTGCTTGACCGGCCTTCCTCCTCCGCCCACATGCCCACCTATGTCCGATCTGCTGTTCACCTGGATCACAGCTCCGCCCCAACAAGGCAGAGCCCCCCAAGAATGGTACAAACTCACCCACGATCCCCTCCACGGAAAGCTATAGCAAAAGGCAAAAGCATTATACGTAATGAAGAGGAACCCGAGTCCAAGACGCATCCGACCAGCCATACATATTTGTGTGTATTAAAGATCACATTTTATTACATTTAGATTTTCTGTACTTTATTACATCTTTTTGTGATTTTTAAATGTATTGTTTCTTTTCCTTATATATGTATGTATGTATGTATGTATGTGTGTGTGTGTCTGTGTGAAAGTGTATGTGTTTGTGTGTCTCTGTGTGAAAGTGAGTGTGTGTGTGTCTGTCTCTGTGTTTGTGTGTCTGTCTCTGTGTGAAAGTGAGTGTGTGTGCGTGTGTCTGTCTGTGAAAGTGTGTGTGTGTGTGTGGGTGTGACAGTGTGTATGAGTGTCTGTCTGTCATGTAACTCGCACATCTGTGAGGGCACCATTTTTGCAGAAAGAGATGTACACATTTTGGAGCAACATATGCTGCCATCCAGACATCGTCTTTTCCAGGGACATCCCTGCATTTTTCAGCAGGATAACGCCAAACCACATTCTGCCCAGATTACAAGCGCATGGTTGCGTAGGCAGAGAGTGCGGGTGCTAGCATGGCCTGCCTGCAGTCCTGACCTGTCTCCGAATTGAGAATGTGTGGCGCACTATGAAGTGCAAATTAAGACAACGAAGGCCCTGTGCAGTTGCGCAGCTGAGGAAATGCATAATGGATGAATGGGGGGAAATCCCACTTGCTAAACTTAACCAAGTGGTGTCTTCAGTGCCCAAGTGCTTAATAAGTGTTATTAAAAGAAAAGGTGATGTTACATAGTGGTAAACAGTCGACTGTCCCAACTTTCTTGGTTTCTTTTCACTGCTAATGAGATGCTGTAGAGTGAGTTAGTTATATTGCTTTCAGGAGCTCTAATCGTATTGATGAGTTCATGCAGCATTTGTAATTGAATTTCAAAAAGAAATCCTTGCTGTCTGGCCTGTGTGTATGAGATGTACTCTGTCAATCTTTGGCTAACAACTGAAACATTGGTAGAACAGAAATGGCAACATAAAAAGAAAAGTACATTTTAAAAGAGCACATTAAATAGGATGAATATACAGTTTTTTACAATCACTTTGTCACTAATTTCAGAACCTTGATGTCATTTTTCAAAACTCTAGACACAAAACTCAAAACGGTCATCACTTGTAACACAGGCTGTCCAATGTTCAAAACATTGCATTGTGCATTCATATCTTTAAAGAAACCTTGCACTTGCAGACTTGTTGGTTCAAATAATTCATTTATCATGAAATACCATAGTAACATTTATTTAGATCACCCACACAGAAGATACCGATAGTTTCACTGTGTAGTTGTTCGTACAATCATTAAATATTGTAGTACAAAATATGTGATACATGTTTCATTATGGTACTACACATAAATACATCACTGTAAAAGGACTAGTAGAGAGAATACTACAGACACAGTGGAATCATTGAACAAAATCTGAAATGTATTGATGCAATACAATCAAATCACACCATAGGTTTCTTTGAATCCATGCAACAATAATTAGCTACAAAAAAGAACAAAACTACAGTAAAATGTCAACTGCAGTGTTCCTCACCTGGCTTAGTGTAAAACAAAGGATTGATTACTGTACTTCTGAATTTCCATCAGCCCTGTGTTCAGGTTCAGGTTCTCACAACCATTTTTCACAAGAGGCATCTTGAAACTGAACATACCTGAACATACTCAGTCATCAGCTGCTTCACTCTGTCTGCATTTCTTTCAAAAGGCACACTATACTCTGTGCTACACATTGGTATGCAGTATACAGTCATTTGACAATTGAGAGTAGCCTAATGTTTAGTGCATGCTGAAGACTTGCCGCTTCTCAGAACGGAAATTTCTGATGATTGAGGCCACAGTTGATCCTGAGTTGATTCTGAGGTTTGATTGAATCATTGTAGCTGCCTCAGTCATGGTCATGCCATGATTTACAACATGCTCTACAACTATTTCTCGGATTTCACTGGACACTATTTGCTGTTGCTGCCGCTGTCTGGTCCGTGGCCTTGTCCTCTACCACGTTCCCCCAACACCTCTCAAATGAGGCCCATGGCTGCCTCTCTGGTGAGGCCTAAGCCCTCCTCTATGACGAGGCCCACGACCACCTCTCAGAAGGGGTGCATGTCCCCTTCCATTCCTTTGACCACCACGTCTTCCTCCTCCCACTGCTTGACCTCTATTGTGACCTGGATGACCTGCCGGCTCCATGTTATCACTGTGTTGCTGGGGTGGATAGCACTCATTTCACTCGATACTCGTACCACAATGTGAAATCAATCATCAATAACCAGTTGGCAGTATTGGAAAAGCAATTACAAGGGCCTGCATACATACAGTAATGTCAAATCTGATGTGGAAGAACAATCATCTTCAACCAGGTTGGAGCGTTAGTTGCAATGCCTTTAATACACGCAGCGTGGAGAGGAACAGTGACTCAAGTAGATCCCAAAGTCGCTCTGCCTTCATTTTAACAGTCAGAGCTTTTATACACAAAAATCAAAGAGCTGGTTATAATCAGAAAGTCATTACTATGTTATCTTAAAGGTTAGCTAAGCAGAATTTATATCATTATAGGACAGAGTTCATAGATCAACACATGGATTAGGGAGCAGGCACTTCAATCATACTGTTTGACATTGTCTCCAAGATTCTCATCGTAAATAACAAACAGAAATCAAACTACCTTCTGGCCTGACCTTCTAGCTTGACCTTATCTTTCTTAAGTATACAAGAGAGAAAAACAGGTATTAGAGAAAGAATTTCTAACTTTCCTTCCACACTGCAAACATGGTGTGGAAAAGTGCTACATGATGATGAATGATGATGAAATATTACATCCATAGATAATGTAGTCCAACTGGTTCATGCTCCTCGTTTATTGATGTCAATGGATCTCATTATCCTGAAACTTTCATGATCGAAACATGGAATATTGTTTGTCAGTTTCCATAAAATTATGCATTAAGAGTAATGCAACAGTCACTTATCATTTTGAGCAGCTGTATCAATTGATAGTTAGATCTTTGTAATGAAATGAATAGACAGTGATCTCAGATGTAATGTGTGAATTGCATTTTGAAATGGTAATACTTTGATGTTAAGTTGTGTCATTTTAGTTCAATGAACAAATGATCTGAGGTTGATGTGTATTGTATCCAAGCAATTGTAAAAAAGTGTTAGAGTTTTGAAAAATGTGCATTTTGATCATCGGGTGTGAGTTTAGTGTCTAGAGTTTTGAAAAATGACATCAAGGTTCTGAAATGAGTGCCAAAGTGATTGTAAAAAAGTGTAATATCAGGGGACAGTGGCTATTAGTGATCTGGCCTTCCGTGGCCTCTGTATTAATGTAACAGGTCACATTGTATGTGTACACTGATACTTGATAGTATAATATAGTACAAGTAAAAAACATACATAGGTATCATAGAAGTATTTTGCAGAAATGATTATGGATAGTTATCAAAATGGAGAGGAAATGCTAAATCCAGTCTCCCCAGGCTGAGCTTCTATTGCTGCACCTGCTAAGTGGCTGCTGGCCCCACTATATGGATAGAGCCACACCAAGTACAAGAGTCTCCCCATTGCTATTTATATCTCCCTATCCAGTCTTCTATAGGTGTCAGGGTGGGGTGCCTATTCCCCTGCATGCTTTGAAACCTATAGCACCTGGGACGCACACTTGGGATCCGGTTCCTCTGCCCCTCACATACACATGAGGAATCCCAGGTGCTCAATACGTCATACTGTCTCTTTCATCTCATGTGTAAACTATGGACAAATACATGACTAAACGTGTTTAGTTGCTTTTCCCAGAATGCTTTGCGCCACGATATGCAAATAACGGGGACTATGATTGGCTCCCTGACATTACCCACACTGCGACTGATGCTACCCATTTCACTACCCAACAAAGACCCATAATATGCGTGTGTCTGTCTGTCTGTCTGTCAAAGTATGTGTGTGTGTTTCTGTGTGTGTCTGTGTCTGTCTGTCTGTGTGTGAAAGTGTGTGTGTGTCTGTCTGTCTGTCTGTCATGTAACTTGCACATCTGTGAGGGCACCACTAATGCAGAAAGAGATGTACACATATTGTTTATTTTCCATATATATGTATGTATGTATGTATGCATGTCCAATTGCTTTGACAATACAAATGAATTGAATTGAGAGGGAGAGAGAGAGAGTAAGAGAGAGAGAGAGAGAGACAGACAGACAGACAGACAGAGAGACACACACACACACACACACACACACACAGAAAGCCAGCCAGCCAGCTCAGCGATGACATGACGAGCCTCTCTCAGCTTACTGCTATGACATCACAGAGCACGTACATTCCGTTTAACAAATCGTTAAACAAAAAAGGTTATAAACACATTGACTACAACACCGGTTAGTAAGACGAAGGTGAGTCTCTCGTTAGTATTATTAGTCAGACATTAAATAACTACGCAGGTTAGTATTTATGTCAGGTAACTTCTCGTTATATATATATCAGTCTCATTTACGTTTAGGTGCCGAGAAAGATCCTATTTGTTACCACAATTTCCCTTAACTGATTATTATTCAATGATTAAGGATAGGCAGGGCCACCAATAATCTAATGTCTATTAACTTGTGTCAATTTCAGACTAAACAGTTAAACAGGAATGAGAAGATATTTCTCGGCGTTGACAGATTTTATTTCTAAAATTATCAACAAAACAGTTTAATGCAACTCACATTTATATTTAAGAAAACTAAATGATATTACACATTCTAGAGTTATGAATCACAGATTAACATTTCTAATTGATTTCTCAAATGTCATGAATCACAAACTCCAAACTGTTAAACTTATGTGAACTTCGTCGCAGAGAGGCCTCTCTGGCTTCGGGCTCAGATAACAGCACACGGCACGAGGTCCGTGTGGTTTGGAACAAAGGCAGTCCGGTTCGGCTTTGTCCAAGAACTTCCACTCAGTCGATGCACCTGGAAGTTGGGGTTTCGGGAATGTAGAGTCGTTTCCAAACAGATTTTCCATTGGTTTGAAGGCTCCAAGGTTGTGCACAAAATCTTCTTTGTAAGCATGGTTCCACCGTAGTTACTTGAAGACGAAGTCTTTGAGGAAAGCAGGGCCCTGTTTGTTCCAAGGGTCAAGTTTCTTAAGACTCAAATAGCTATTTAAGTGACTGACACTTTCGTATTCAGTCGACTTAGTCAATTGTCCAGCTGTAAAACTCCACTGATCAGGTGGGTCTGTGAAGTTATTTATTTAATAAAGTCCTTTAAAATAATTCTTCGCTCAATCTCCTTCTCATAGTTTAACTCTTCTGTTGCCGGCAAAGACTTGGTTGGTTTCTGATTCCGGTTCTGGCAACAGAGCTACAGGTTGAGCTGTGGCAGCGAGTTTCTGGTTCAGGTGAGAGAGAGAGAGAGAGAAAGACTGTCCGCTGTTCCTTATAGTCTGTCAGATCAGTAGGTGATTGGTCCCTGAGTTCTTGAGATTGGATTTCGGTTTCAGCCCCCAGTGTCCTATTGGAGGGAGGCTTTATTTATGACTGATGTCAATCCATGCCATCTTTTGGAAATGCCGGTTGGCCTGGGTTCGTAGCTCTATGTCGGGATTTCGGCTCTCATCCACTTCAAAGAGTTTTTATCACCTACAGGCCCCTTTCTCCAGACATCTCATAGCAGAATTCCAAACTATTTGGCCTCTTCTCGGTGCCATCCTCCCCAAAACTGTCACTTTGATGCAAACCAGTTCCAAGCTGATGAGCTAAGGAAATCTGATAACTTTGGGGGGGGAGAGGTCTTCTTTAGATCAGTGCTTCAGCTCAGAGCCCAAATGCTCTTATCCAAATACACCCAACATAACGCTACATATGTATGTATGTATGTATATATGTGTAGAAGGAAAATTAGAAATTATTTTCTTACACCTGTTTTTCTCTCTTGTATACTTAAGAAAGATACGGTCAAGCTAGAAGGTCAGCCCAGAAGATAGTTTGATTTCTGTTTGTTATTTACGATGAGAACCTTGGAGACATTGTCAAACGGTATGACCTACGTGCCTGTTCCCTAAAACCATGTGTTGACCTATGAACTCTGTTCTATAATGATATATGTTCTGCTTAGTTAGCCTTTAAGATAACATAGTAATGACTTTCTAGCATGTATGGATGTATGTATGTATGTATATATATATATATATATATATATATATATGTATGTATGTCCAATTGCTTTGACAATACAAATGAATTGAATTGAGAGGAAGAGAGAGAGAGAGAGAGAGAGAGAAAGAGAGAGAGAGAGACAGACAGACAGACAGACAGCTCAGCGATGACATCACGAGCCTCTCTCAGCTGACTGCTATGACATCACAGAGGACGTACATTCCGTTGCTTGTCGTCTGTCAACCACTCAGTCACTGCTAGCCAGACTGTCCCTAAGACAAAGTGTACAATACTTCAATTATATCTCCTCCAGACAGATAAAGAGTATTAAGAGCTACGATGAAGATACCCAGGAGACGTAAAAAGCTTGCATCACCTGGTATTTCCTGGAGGTCACCCATCCAAGTACTAACCAGGCCCTGGCCCGTTTAGTTTCCAAGGTCTGACGAGACCGGGCACGTTCAGGACGGTGTGGCCGCAAGCCGAGATGCCTGGCTGCATGATGTCTCTTAAAGGCTGGCGGGTATTGACGGAATTTCCAGCAAAAAATAAAAAATAAAAAAATAAAAAAATGGAGGGAAAAATATCAGTTCAGCAAAGGGTGTTGAAAGTAGCCGGGAACGTGTACATTTCTTCAATTATATCTCCTCCAGACAGAAAGAGAGTATTAAGATCTACGATGATGTTACCCAGGAGACGTATAAAGCTTGCAGCACCTGGTATTTCCAGGAGGTCACCCATCCAAGTACTGACCAGGCCCTGCCCTGTATAGCTTCCGAGATCTGATGAGATCGGTCGCGTTCAGTACGGCGTGGCCGCAAGCCGAGACGCCTGGCAGCATGATGTCTCTTAAAGGCGGGCGGGTTTTGACGGACCTTCCAGCAAAAAAAAAAAGAAAAATGAAAAATGGAGGGAAAAATATCAGTGCAGCAAAGGGTGTTGAAAGTTGCCGGGTACGTGTACATTTCTTCAATTGTATCTTCTCCTGACAGAAAGAGAGTATTAAGAGCTACAATGAAGTTACTCAGGAGACTAAAAAGCTTGCAGCACCAGGTATTTCCAGAAGGTCTCCCATCCAAGTACTGACCAGGTCTTGCCCCGTTTAGCTTCTGAGATCTGATGAGATCGGGCGCGTTCAGGACGGTGTGGCCGCAAACCTAGAGGCCTGGATGTATGAAGTCTCTTAAAGGCTGGCGGGTATTGACGGAAGTTCCAGCAAAAAAAAAAGAAATAAGAAAAATGGAGGGAAAAATATCAGTGCAGCAAAGGGTGTTAAATGTAGCTGGGTACGTGTACAATACTTCAATTATATCTCCTCCAGACAGAAAGCGAGTATGAAGAGCTACGATGAAGTTACCCAAGTGATGTAAAAAGCTTGCAGCACCTGGTATCTCCAGGAGGTCTCCCATCTAAGTACTGACCAGGCCCTGCCCCGTTTAGCTTCCGAGATCTGACGAGATCGTGCGCATTCATGATGGTGTGGCCACAAGCCGAGATGCCTGGCTGCATGATGTCTCTTAAAGGCTGGAGGATATTGACAGAACTTCCAGCAAAATAAAGAAGAAAAAAGAAAAATGGAGGGAAAAATATCAGTGCAGCAAAGGGAGTTGAAAGTAGCCGGGTACGTGTACAATTCTTCAATTATATCTCCTCCAGACAGAAAGAGAGTATTAAGAGCTATGATGAAGTTACCCAGGAGACGTAAGAAGCTTGCAGCACCTGGTATTTCCAGGAGGTCTCCCATCCAAGTACAGAATAGACACTGCCCCGTTTAGCTTCCGAGATCTGATGAGATTGGGCGCGTTCAGGATGGTGTGGCCGCAAGCCGAGAGGCCTGGCTGCATGATGTCTCTTAAAGGCTGGCGGGTATTGACGGAACTGCCAGCAAAAAAAAAAGAAAAAAGAAAAATGGAGTGAAAAATTTCAGTGCAGCAAAGGGAGTTGAAAGTAGCCGGGTACGTGTACAATTCTTCAATTATATCTCCTCCAGACAGAAAGAGAGTATTAAGAGCTATGATGAAGTTACCCAGGAGACGTAAGAAGCTTGCAGCACCTGGTATTTCCAGGAGGTCTCCCATCCAAGTACTGATCAGGCCCTGCCCCGTTCAGCTTCCGAGATCTGACGAAATCGGGCACGTTCAGGACGGTGTGGCCGCAAACAAAGAGGCCTGGCTGCATGATGTCTCTTAAAGGCTGGCGGGTATTGATGGAACTTCCAGCAAAAAAAATAAGAAAAAAGAAAAATGGAGAGAAACAAATCAGTGCAGCAAAGGGTTTTGAAAGTAGCCGGGTACGTGTACAATTCTTCAATTATATCTCCTCCAGACAGAAAGAGAGTATAAAGAGCTACGATGAAGTTTCCCAGGAGACGTAAAAATCTTGCAGCACCTTGTATTTCCAGGAGGTCACCCATCGAAGTACTGACCAGGCCCTGCCCCATTTAGCTTCCGAGATCTGACGAGATCGGGCGCGTTCATGACGGTGTGGCCGAAAGCCAAGAGGCCTGGCTGCATGATGTCTCTAAAAGGCTGGCGGGTATTGACGGAACATCCAAGAAAAAAAAATAAAAAAAAAATAGAAAAATGGAGAGAAAAATATCAGTGCAGGAAAGGGTGTTGAAAGTAGCCGGGTACGTGTACAATACTTCAATTATATCTCCTCCAGACAGAAAGAGAGTATTAAGAGCTACGATGAAGTTACCCAAGTGACGATAAAAGCTTGCAGCACCTGGTATTTCCAGGAGGTCACCCATCCAAGTACTGACCAGGCCCTGCCCCGTTCAGCTTCCGAGATCTGACAAGATCGGGCGCGTTCAGGACGGTGTGGCCGCAAGCCGAGAGGCCTGGCTGCATGATGTCTCTTAAAGGCTGGCGGGTATTGACGGAACTTCCAGCAAATAAAAAAAAAAAAAAAAAAAAGAAAAACGGAGGGAAAAAAATCAGTGCAGCAAAGGGTGTTGACAGTAGCCGGGTACGTGTACAATTCTTCAATTAAATCTCCTCCAGACAGAAAGAGAGTATTAAAAGCTACGACGAAGTTCCCCAGGTGACGAAAAAAGCTTGCAGCGCCTGGAATTTCCAGAAGGTCTCACATTCAAGTAATGACCAGGCCCTGCCCAGTTTAGCTTCCGAGAGCTGACGAGATGGGGCGCGTTCAGGACGGTGTGGCCGCAAGCCAAGAGGCCTTGCTGCATGATGTCTCTTAAAGGCTGGCGGATATTGACGGATCTTCCAGAAAAAAGAAAAAAGAAAAAGAAAAATGGAGGGAAAAATATCAGTGCAGCAAAGGGTGTTAAAAGTAGCCGAGTACGTGTACAATACTTCAATTATATCTCCTCCAGACAGAAAGAGTGTATTAAGAGCTAAGATAAAGTTACCCAGGAGACGTAAAAGCTTGCAGCACGAGGTATTTCCAGGAGGTCTCACATTCATGTACTGACCAGGTCCTGCCCCGTTTAGCTTCCGAGATCTGACGAGATCGGGCGCGTTCAGGATGGTGTGGCCGCAAGCTGAGATGCCTGGCTGCATGATGTCTCTTAAAGGCTGGCGGGTATTGACGGAACTGCCAGCAAAAAAAAAAAAGAAAAATAGAGGGAAATATACCAGTGCAGCAAAGGGTGTTGAAAGTAGCCGGGTACGTGTACAATTCTTCAATTATATCTCCTGGAGACAGAAAGAGAGAATTAAGAGCTACGATGAAGTTACCCAGGAGACGTAAAAAGCTTGCAGCACCTGGTATTTCCAGGAGGTCTCCCATCCAAGTACTGAGCAGGCCCTGCCCCGTTTAGCTTCCGAAATCTGATATGATCGGGCGCGTTCTGGACGGTGTGACTACAAGCCAAGAGGCCTGGCTGCATGATGTCTCTTAAAGGCTGGCGGATATTGATGGAACTTCCAGCAAAAAAATAAAATAAAAAGAAAAATGGAGGGAAAAATATCAGTGCAGCAAAGGGTGTTGAAAGTAGCCTAGTACGTGTACAATTCTTCAATTATATCTCCTCCAGACAGAAAGAGAGTATTAAGAGCTACGATGAAGTTACCCAGGAGACGTAAAAGGCTTGCAGCACCTGGTATTTCTCGGAGGTCTCCCATTCAAGTACTGACCAGGCCCTGCCCCGTTTAGCTTCCGAGATCTGACGAGATCGGGCGCGTTCAGGATGGTGTGGCCGCAAGCCAAGATGCCTGGCTGCATGATGTCTCTTAAAGGCTGGCGGGTATTGACGGAACTGCCAGCAAAAAAAAAAAAGAAAAATAGAGGGAAATATACCAGTGCAGCAAAGGGTGTTGAAAGTAGCCGGGTACGTGTACAATTCTTCAATTATATCTCCTGGAGACAGAAAGAGAGTATTAAGAGCTACGATGAAGTTACCCAGGAGACGTAAAAAGTTTGCAGCACCTGGTATTTCTAGGAGGTCTCCCATCCAAGTACTGACCAGGCCCTGCCCCGTTTAGCTTCCGAGATCTGACGAGATCGGGCGCATTCAGGACGGTGTGGCCGCAAGCCGAGAGGCCTGGCTACATGATGTCTCTTAATGGCTGGCGGGTATTGACGGAACTTCCAGCAAAAAAAAAAAAAAAAAAAAAAGAAAAAGAAAAATGGAGGGAAAAATATCAGTGCAGTAATGGGTTTTGAAAGTAGCCGGGTACGTGTACAATACTTCAATTATATCTCCTCCAGACAGATAGAGAGTATTAAGAGCTACGATAAAGTTACCCAGGAGAAGTAAAAGCTTGCAGCACCAGGTATTTCCAGGAGGTCTCACATTCATGTACTGACCAGGTCCTGCCCCGTTTAGCTTCCGAGATCTGACGAGATCGGGCGCGTTCAGGATGGTGTGGCCGCAAGCCGAGATGCCTGGCTGCATGATGTCTCTTAAAGGCTGGCGGGTATTGACGGAACTGCCAGCAAAAAAAAAAAAGAAAAATAGAGGGAAATATACCAGTGCAGCACAGGGTGTTGAAAGTAGCCGGGTACGTGTACAATTCTTCAATTATATCTCCTGGAGAAAGAAAGAGAGTATTAAGAGCTACGATGAAGTTACCCAGGAGACGTAAAAAGCTTGCAGCACCTGGTATTTCCAGGAGGTCACACATCCAAGTACTGACCAGGCCCTGCCCCGTTTAGCTTCCGAAATCTGATATGATCGGGCGCGTTCAGGACGGTGTGACTACAAGCCAAGAGGCCTGGCTGCATGATGTCTCTTAAAGGCTGGCGGATATTGACGGAACTTCCAGCAAAAAAATAAAATAAAAAGAAAAATGGAGGGAAAAATATCAGTGCAGCAAAGGCTGTTGAAAGTAGCCTAGTACGTGTACAATTCTTCAATTATATCTCCTCCAGACAGAAAGAGAGTATTAAGAGCTACGATGAAGTTACCCAGGAGACGTAAAAAGCTTGCAGCACCTGGTATTTCTAGGAGGTCTCCCATCCAAGTACTGACCAGGCCCTGCCCCGTTTAGCTTCCGAGATCTGACGAGATCGGGCGCATTCAGGACGGTGTGGCCGCAAGCCGAGGAGCCTGGCTACATGATGTCTCTTAATGGCTGGCGGGTATTGACGGAACTTCCAGCAAAAAAAAAAAAAAAAAAAAAAGAAAAAGAAAAATGGAGGGAAAAATATCAGTCCAGTAATGGGTTTTGAAAGTAGCCGGGTACGTGTACAATACTTCAATTATATCTCCTCCAGACAGATAGAGAGTATTAAGAGCTACGATAAAGTTACCCAGGAGACGTAAAAGCTTGCAGCACCAGGTATTTCCAGGAGGTCTCACATTCATGTACTGACCAGGTCCTGCCCCGTTTAGCTTCCGAGATCTGACGAGATCAGGCGCGTTCAGGATGGTGTGGCCGCAAGCCGAGATGCCTGGCTGCATGATGTCTCTTAAAGGCTGGCGGGTATTGACGGAACTGCCAGCAAAAAAAAAAAAGAAAAATAGAGGAAAATATACCAGTGCAGCAAAGGGTGTTGAAAGTAGCCGGGTACGTGTACAATTCTTCAATTATATCTCCTGGAGACAGAAAGAGAGTATTAAGAGCTACGATGAAGTTACCCAGGAGACGTAAAAAGTTTGCAGCACCTGGTATTTCTAGGAGGTCTCCCATCCAAGTACTGACCAGGCCCTGCCCCGTTTAGCTTCCGAGATCTGACGAGATCGGGCGCATTCAGGACGGTGTGGCCGCAAGCCGAGAGGCCTGGCTACATGATGTCTCTTAATGGCTGGCGGGTATTGACGGAACTTCCAGCAAAAAAAAAAAAAAAAAAAAAAGAAAAAGAAAAATGGAGGGAAAAATATCAGTGCAGTAATGGGTTTTGAAAGTAGCCGGGTACGTGTACAATACTTCAATTATATCTCCTCCAGACAGATAGAGAGTATTAAGAGCTACGATAAAGTTACCCAGGAGAAGTAAAAGCTTGCAGCACCAGGTATTTCCAGGAGGTCTCACATTCATGTACTGACCAGGTCCTGCCCCGTTTAGCTTCCGAGATCTGACGAGATCGGGCGCGTTCAGGATGGTGTGGCCGCAAGCCGAGATGCCTGGCTGCATGATGTCTCTTAAAGGCTGGCGGGTATTGACGGAACTGCCAGCAAAAAAATAAAATAAAAAGAAAAATGGAGGGAAAAATATCAGTGCAGCAAAGGCTGTTGAAAGTAGCCTAGTACGTGTACAATTCTTCAATTATATCTCCTCCAGACAGAAAGAGAGTATTAAGAGCTACGATGAAGTTACCCAGGAGACGTAAAAAGCTTGCAGCACCTGGTATTTCTAGGAGGTCTCCCATCCAAGTACTGACCAGGCCCTGCCCCGTTTAGCTTCCGAGATCTGACGAGATCGGGCGCATTCAGGACGGTGTGGCCGCAAGCCGAGAAGGCTGGCTACATGATGTCTCTTAATGGCTGGCGGGTATTGACGGAACTTCCAGCAAAAAAAAAAAAAAAAAAAAAAGAAAAAGAAAAATGGAGGGAAAAATATCAGTCCAGTAATGGGTTTTGAAAGTAGCCGGGTACGTGTACAATACTTCAATTATATCTCCTCCAGACAGATAGAGAGTATTAAGAGCTACGATAAAGTTACCCAGGAGACGTAAAAGCTTGCAGCACCAGGTATTTCCAGGAGGTCTCACATTCATGTACTGACCAGGTCCTGCCCCGTTTAGCTTCTGAGATCTGACGAGATCAGGCGCGTTCAGGATGGTGTGGCCGCAAGCCGAGATGCCTGGCTGCATGATGTCTCTTAAAGGCTGGCGGGTATTGACGGAACTGCCAGCAAAAAAAAAAAAGAAAAATAGAGGGAAATATACCAGTGCAGCACAGGGTGTTGAAAGTAGCCGGGTACGTGTACAATTCTTCAATTATATCTCCTGGAGAAAGAAAGAGAGTATTAAGAGCTACGATGAAGTTACCCAGGAGAAGTAAAAAGCTTGCAGCACCTGGTATTTCCAGGAGATCACACATCCAAGTACTGACCAGGCCCTGCCCCGTTTAGCTTCCGAAATCTGATATGATCGGGCGCGTTCAGGACGGTGTGACTACAAGCCAAGAGGCCTGGCTGCATGATGTCTCTTAAAGGCTGGCGGATATTGACGGAACTTCCAGCAAAAAAATAAAATAAAAAGAAAAATGGAGGGAAAAATATCAGTGCAGCAAAGGGTGTTGAAAGTAGCCTAGTACGTGTACAATTCTTCAATTATATCTCCTGGAGACAGAAAGAGAGTATTAAGAGCTACGATGAAGTTACCCAGGAGACGTAAAAGGCTTGCAGCACCTGGTATTTCTAGGAGGTCTCCCATCCAAGTACTGACCAGGCCCTGCCCCGTTTAGCTTCCAAGATCTGACGAGATCGGGCGCAATCAGGACGGTGTGGCCGCAAGCCGAGAGGCCTGGCTGCATGATGTCTCTTAAAGGTTGGCGGGTATTGACGGAACTTCCAGCAAAAAAAAAAAAAAAAAAGAAAAATGGATGGAAAAATATCAGTGCAGCAAAGGGTGTTGACAGTAGCTGGGTACGTGTACAATACTTCAAATATATCTCCTCCAGACAGATAGAGAGTATTAAGAGCTACGATAAAGTTACCCAGGAGACGTAAAAGCTTGCAGCACCAGGTATTTCCAGGAGGTCTCACATTCATGTACCGACCAGGTCCTTCCCCGTTTAGCTTCCAAGATCTGACGAGATCGGGCGAGTTCAGGATGGTGTGGCCGCAAGCCGAAAGGCCTGGCTGCATGATGTCTCTTAAAGGTTGGCGGGTATTGACGGAACTTCCAGCAAAAAAAAATAAAAAAAAAATAGAAAAATGGAGGGAAAAATATCAGTGCAGGAAAGGGTGTTGAAAGTAGCCGGGTACGTGTACAATTCTTCAATTATATCTTCTGCAGACTGAAAGAGAGTATTAAGAGCTACGATAAAGTTACCCAGGAGACGTAAAAGCTTGCAGCACCTGGTATTTCCAGGAGGTCTCACATTCAAGTACTGACCAGTTCCTGCCCCGTTTAGCTTCCGAGATCTGACGATATCATGCGCATTCAGGACGGTGTGGCCAAAAGCCGAGAGGCCCCGCTGCATGATGTCTTTTTAAGGCTGGCGGGTATTGACGGAACTTCCAGCAAAAAAAAAAAGAAAAAAGAAAAATGGAGGGAAAAATATCAGTGCAGCAAAGGCTGTTGAAAGTAGCCGGGTACGTGTACAATACTTCAATTATATCTCCTCCAGACAGATAGAGAGTATTAAGAGCTACGATGAAGTTTCCCAGGAGACGTAAAAAGCATGCAGCACCTGGTATTTCCAGGAGGTCTCCCATCCAAGTACTGACCAGGCCCTGCCCCGTTTGGCTTCCGAGATCTGACGAGATCGGGCGTGTTCAGGACGGTGTGGCCGCAAGCCAAGAGGCCGGGCTGCATGATGTCTCTTAAAGGCTAGCGGGTATTGACGGAACTTCCAGCAAAAAATAAAAAATAAATAAATAGAAAAATGGAGGGAAAAATATCAGTGCAGGACAGGGTGTTGAAAGTAGCCGGGTACATGTACAATTCTTCAATTATATCTCCTCCAGACTGAATGAGAGTATTAAGAGCTACTCTGAAGTTACCCAGGAGATGTAAAAAGCTTTCAGCACCTGGTATTTCCAGGAGGTCACCCATCCAATTACTGACCAGGCCCTGCCTAGTTTCTCTTCCGAGATCTGACGAGATCTTGCGTCTTCAGGACGGTGTGGCCTCAAGCCAAGAGGCCTGGCTGCATGATGTGTCTTAAAGGCTGGAGGGTATTGATGGAACTTCCAGCAAAAAACAAAAGAAAAAAGAAAAATGGAGGGAAAAATATCAGTGCAGCAAATGGTGTTGACAGTAGCTGGGTACGTGTACAATTCTTCAATTATATCTCCTCCAGACAGATAGAGAGTATTAAGAGCTACGATAAAGTTACCCAGGAGACGTAAAAGATTGCAGCACCAGGTATTTCCAGGAGGTCTCACATTCAAGTACTGACCAGGTCCTGCCCCGTTTAGCTTCCGAGATCTGACGAGATCGGGCGCGTTCAGGACGGTGTGGCCGCAAGCCGAGATGTCTGGCTGCATGATGTCTCTTAAAGGCTGGCGGGTATTGACGGAACTTCCAGCAAAAAAAAAAAAAAAAAGAAAAATGGATGGAAAAATATCAGTGCAGCAAAGGGTGTTGACAGTAGCTGGGTACGTGTACAATACTTCAATTAAATCTCCTCCAGACAGATAGAGAGTATTAAGAGCTACGATAAAGTTACCCAGGAGACGTAAAAGCTTGCAGCACGAGGTATTTCCAGGAGGTCTCACATTCATGTACTGACCAGGTCCTGCCCCGTTTAGCTTCCGAGATCTGACGAGATCGGGCGCGTTCAGGATGGTGTGGCTGCAAGCCGAGATGCCTGGCTGCATGATGTCTCTTAAAGGCTGGCGGGTATTGACGGAACTGCCAGCCAAAAAAAAAAAGAAAAATAGAGGGAAAAATACCAGTGCAGCAAAGGGTGTTGAAAGTAGCCGGGTACGTGTACAATTCTTCAATTATATATTCTCCAGACAGAAAGAGAGTATTAAGAGCTACGATGAAGTTCCCCAGGAGACGTAAAAAGCTGGCAGCACCTGGTATTTCCAGAAGGTCTCCCATCCAAGTACTGACCAGGCCCTGCCCCATTTAGTTTCCGAGATCTTCCGAGATCGGGCGGGTTCAGGACTGTGTGTCCGCAAACCGAGAGGCCTGGTTGCATGATGTCTCTTAAAGGCTGGCGGGTATTGACGGAACGTCCAGCAAAAAAAAAAAAAAAAAAAAAAAAAAAAAAAATGGATGGAAAAATATCAGTGCAGCAAAGGATGTTGACAGTAGCTGGGTACGTGTACAATACTTCAATTATATCTCCTCCAGACAGATAGAGAGTATTAAGAGCTACGATAAAGTTACCCAGGAGACGTAAAAGCTTGCAGCACCAGGTATTTCCAGGAGGTCTCACATTCATGTACTGACCAGGTCCTGCCCCGTTTAGCTTCCGAGATCTGACGAGATCGGGCACGTTCAGGATGGTGTGGCCGCAAGCCGAGATGCCTGGCTGCATGATGTCTCTTAAAGGCTGGCGGGTATTGACGGAACTGCCAGCAAAAAAAAAAAGAAAAATTGAGGGAAATATACCAGTGCAGCAAAGGGTGTTGAAAGTAGCCTAGTACGTGTACAATTCTTCAATTATATCTCCTGGAGACAGAAAGAGAGTATTAAGAGCTACGATGAAGTTACCCAGGAGACGTAAAAGGCTTGCAGCACCTGGTATTTCTAGGAGGTCTCCCATCCAAGTACTGACCAGGCCCTGCCCCGTTTAGCTTCCGAGATCTGACGAGATCGGGCGCATTCAGGACGGTGTGGCCGCAAGCCGAGAGGCCTGGCTGCATTATGTCTCTTAAAGGTTGGCGGGTATTGACGGAACTTCCAGCAGAAAAAAAAAAAAAAAAGAAAAATGGATGGAAAAATATCAGTGCAGCAAAGGATGTTGACAGTAGCAGGGTACGTGTACAATACTTCAATTATATCTCCTCCAGACAGATAGAGAGTATTAAGAGCTACGATAAAGTTACCCAGGAGACGTAAAAGGCTTGCAGCACCTGGTATTTCCAGGAGGTCTCACATTCATGTACTGACCAGGTCCTGCCCCGTTTAGCTTCCGAGATCTGACGAGATCGGGCACGTTCAGGATGGTGTGGCCGCAAGCCGAGATGCCTGGCTGCATGATGTCTCTTAAAGGTTGGCGGGTATTGACGGAACTTCCAGCAGAAAAAAAAAAAAAAAAAGAAAAATGGATGGAAAAATATCAGTGCAGCAAAGGGTGTTGACAGTAGCTGGGTACGTGTACAATACTTCAATTATATCTCCTCCAGACAGATAGAGAGTATTAAGACCTACGATAAAGTTACCCAGGAGACGTAAAAAGCTTGCAGCACCTGGTATTTCTAGGAGGTCTCCCATCCAAGTACTGACCAGGCCCTGCCCCGTTTAGCTTCCGAGATCTGACGAGATCGGGCGCGTTCAGGACGGTGTGGCCGCAAGCCGAAAGCCCTGGCTGCATGATGTCTCTTAAAGGCTGGCGGGTATTGACGGAACTGCCAGCAAAAAAAAAAAAAAAAAAAAAAAAAAAAAGAAAAATGGATGGAAAAATATCAGTGCAGCAAAGGATGTTGACAGTAGCTGGGTACGTGTACAATACTTCAATTATATCTCCTCCAGACAGATAGAGAGTATTTAGAGCTACGATAAAGTTACCCAGGAGACGTAAAAGCTTGCAGCACCAGGTATTTCCAGGAGGTCTCACATTCATGTACTGACCAGGTCCTGCCCCGTTTAGCTTCCGAGATCTGACGAGATCGGGCACGTTCAGGATGGTGTGGCCGCAAGCCGAGATGCCTGGCTGCATGATGTCTCTTAAAGGCTGGCGGGTATTGACGGAACTGCCAGCAAAAAAAAAAAAGAAAAATAGAGGGAAATATACCAGTGCAGCAAAGGGTGTTGAAAGTAGCCTAGTACGTGTACAATTCTTCAATTATATCTCCTGGAGACAGAAAGAGAGTATTAAGAGCTACGATGAAGTTACCCAGGAGACGTAAAAGGCTTGCAGCACCTGGTATATCTAGGAGGTCTCCCATCCAAGTACTGACCAGGCCCTGCCCCGTTTAGCTTCCGAGATCTGACGAGATCGGGCGCATTCAGGACGGTGTGGCCGCAAGCAGAGAGGCCTGGCTGCATTATGTCTCTTAAAGGTTGGCGGGTATTGACGGAACTTCCAGCAGAAAAAAAAAAAAAAAAGAAAAATGGATGGAAAAATATCAGTGCAGCAAAGGATGTTGACAGTAGCTGGGTACGTGTACAATACTTCAATTATATCTCCTCCAGACAGATAGAGAGTATTAAAAGCTACGATAAAGTTACCCAGGAGACGTAAAAGCTTGCAGCACCAGGTATTTCCAGGAGGTCTCACATTCATGTACTGACCAGGTCCTGCCCCGTTTAGCTTCCGAGATCTGACGAGATCGGGCACGTTCAGGATGGTGTGGCCGCAAGCCGAGATGCCTGGCTGCATGATGTCTGTTAAAGGTTGGCGGGTATTGACAGAACTTCAAGCAAAAAAAAAAATAAATAAAAAAAAAAAAATGGATCGAAAAATATCAGTGCAGCAAAGGGTGTTGACAGTAGCTGGGTACGTGTACAATACTTAAATTATATCTCCTCTGGACAGATAGAGAGTATTAAGAGCTACGATGAAGTTACCCAGGAGACGTAAAAGGCTTGCAGCACCTGGTATTTCTAGGAGGTCTCCCATCCAAGTACTGACCAGGCCCTGCCCCGTTTAGCTTCCGAGATCTGACGAGATCGGGCGCGTTCAGGATGGTGTGGCCGCACGCCAAGATGCCTGGCTGCATGATGTCTCTTAAAGGCTGGCGGGTATTGACGGAACTGCCAGCAAAAAAAAAAAAGAAAAATAGAGGGAAAAATACCAGTGCAGCAAAGGGTGTTGAAAGTAGCCGGGTACGTGTACAATTCTTCAATTATATCTTCTCCAGACAGAAAGAGAGTATTAAGAGCTACGATGAAGTTACCCAGGAGACGTAAAAAGCTGGCAGCACCTGGTATTTCCAGGAGGTCTCACATTTAAGTACTGACCAGGCCCTGCACCGTTTAGCTTCCGAGATCTGACGAGATCGGGCGCGTTCAGGACGGTGTGGCCGCAAGCCGAAAGCCCTGGCTGCATGATGTCTCTTAAAGGCTGGCGGGTATTGACGGAACTGCCAGCAAAAAAAAAAAAAAAAAAAATGGATGGAAAAATATCAGTGCAGCAAAGGATGTTGACAGAAGCTGGGTACGTGTACAATACTTCAATTATATCTCCTCCAGACAGATAGAGAGTATTAAGAGCTACGATAAAGTTACCCAGGAGACGTAAAAGCTTGCAGCACCAGGTATTTCCAGGAGGTCTCACATTCATGTACTGACCAGGTCCTGCCCCGTTTAGCTTCCGAGATCTGACGAGATCGGGCACGTTCAGGATGGTGTGGCCGCAAGCCGAGATGCCTGGCTGCATGATGTCTCTTAAAGGCTGGCGGGTATTGACGGAACTGCCAGCAAAAAAAAAAAAGAAAAATAGAGGGAAATATACCAGTGCAGCAAAGGGTGTTGAAAGTAGCCTAGTACGTGTACAATTCTTCAATTATATCTCCTGGAGACAGAAAGAGAGTATTAAGAGCTACGATGAAGTTACCCAGGAGACGTAAAAGGCTTGCAGCACCTGGTATTTCTAGGAGGTCTCCCATCCAAGTACTGACCAGGCCCTGCCCCGTTTAGCTTCCGATATCTGACGAGATCGGGCGCATTCAGGACGGTGTGGCCGCAAGCCGAGAGGCCTGGCTGCATTATGTCTCTTAAAGGTTGGCGGGTATTGACGGAACTTCCAGCAGAAAAAAAAAAAAAAAAGAAAAATGGATGGAAAAATATCAGTGCAGCAAAGGATGTTGACAGTAGCTGGGTACGTGTACAATACTTCAATTATATCTCCTCCAGACAGATAGAGAGTATTAAGAGCTACGATAAAGTTACCCAGGAGACGTAAAAGCTTGCAGCACCAGGTATTTCCAGGAGGTCTCACATTCATGTACTGACCAGGTCCTGCCCCGTTTAGCTTCCGAGATCTGACGAGATCGGGCACGTTCAGGATGGTGTGGCCGCAAGCCGAGATGCCTGGCTGCATGATGTCTCTTAAAGGTTGGCGGGTATTGACAGAACTTCAAGCAAAAAAAAAAAAAAAAAAAAAAAAAAAAATGGATGGAAAAATATCAGTGCAGCAAAGGGTGTTGACAGTAGCTGGGTACGTGTACAATACTTAAATTATATCTCCTCTGGACAGATAGAGAGTATTAAGAGCTACGATGAAGTTACCCAGGAGACGTAAAAGGCTTGCAGCACCTGGTATTTCTAGGAGGTCTCCCATCCAAGTACTGACCAGGCCCTGCCCCGTTTAGCTTCCGAGATCTGACGAGATCGGGCGCATTCAGGACGGTGTGGCCGCAAGCCCAGAGGCCTGGCTGCATTATGTCTCTTAAAGGTTGGCGGGTATTGACGGAACTTCCAGCAGAAAAAAAAAAAAAAAAAGAAAAATGGATGGAAAAATATCAGTGCAGCAAAGGGTGTTGACAGTAGCTGGGTACGTGTACAATACTTCAATTATATCTCCATCCAGACAGATAGAGAGTATTAAGAGCTACGATAAAGTTACCCAGGAGACGTAAAAGCTTGCAGCACCAGGTATTTCCAGGAGGTCTCACATTCATGTACCGACCAGGTCCTGCCCCGTTTAGCTTCCAAGATCTGACGAGATCGGGCGAGTTCAGGATGGTGTGGCCGCAAGCCGAGACGCCTGGCTGCATGATGTCTCTTAAAGGTTGGCGGGTATTGACAGAACTTCAAGCAAAAAAAAAAAAAAAAAAAAAAAAAAAAATGGATGGAAAAATATCAGTGCAGCAATGGGTGTTGACAGTAGCTGGGTACGTGTACAATACTTCAATTATATCTCCTCCAGACAAATAGAGAGTATTAAGAGCTACGATAAAGTTACCCAGGAGACGTAAAAGCTTGCAGCACCAGGTATTTCCAGGAGGTCTCACATTCATGTACCGACCAGGTCCTGCCCCGTTTAGCTTCCGAGATCTGACGAGATCGGGCGAGTTCAGGATGGTGTGGCCGCAAGCCGAGACGCCTGGCTGCATGATGTCTCTTAAAGGCTGGCGGGTATTGACGGAACTGCCAGGAAAAAAAAAAAAGAAAAATAGAGGGAAATATACCAGTGCAGCAAAGGGTGTTGAAAGCAGCCTAGTACGTGTACAATTCTTCAATTATATCTCCTGGAGACAGAAAGAGAGTATTAAGAGCTACGATGAAGTTACCCAGGAGACGTAAAAGGCTTGCAGCACCTGGTATTTCTAGGAGGTCCCCCATCCAAGTACTGACCAGGCCCTGCCCCGTTTAGCTTCCGAGATCTGACGAGATCGGGCGCATTCAGGACGGTGTGGCCGCAAGCCGAGAGGCCTGGCTGCATTATGTCTCTTAAAGGTTGGCGGGTATTGACGGAACTTCCAGCAGAAAAAAAAAAAAAAAAGAAAAATGGATGGAAAAATATCAGTGCAGCAAAGGATGTTGACAGTAGCTGGGTACGTGTACAATACTTCAATTATATCTCCTCCAGACAGATAGAGAGTATTAAGAGCTACGATAAAGTTACCCAGGAGACGTAAAAAGCTTGCAGCACCTGGTATTTCTAGGAGGTCTCCCATCCAAGTACTGACCAGGCCCTGCACCGTTTAGCTTCCGAGATCTGACGAGATCGGGCGCATTCAGGACGGTGTGTCCACAAGCCGAAAGCCCTGGCTGCATGATGTCTCTGAAAGGTTGGCGGGTATTGACGGAACTTCCAGCAAAAAAATAAAAGAAAAAAAGAAAAAAGAAAAATGGATGGAAAAATATCAGTGCAGCAAATGGTGTTGACAGTAGCTGGGTACGTGTACAATACTTCAATTATATCTCCTCCAGACAGATAGAGAGTATTAAGAGTTACGATGAAGTTACCCAGGAGACGTAAAAAGCTTGCAGCACCTGGTATTTCTAGGAGGTCTCCCATCCAAGTACTGACCAGGCCCTGCACCGTTTAGCTTCCGAGATCTGACGAGATCGGGCGCGTTCAGGACGGTGTGGCCGCAAGCCGAAAGCCCTGGCTGCATGATGTCTCTTAAAGGCTGGCGGGTATTGACGAAACTGCCAGCAAAAAAAAAAAAAAAAAAAAAAAAAAAAAAGAAAAATGGATGGAAAAATATCAGTGCAGCAAAGGATGTTGACAGTAGCTGGGTACGTGTACAATACTTCAATTATATCTCCTCCAGACAAATAGAGAGTATTAAGAGCTACGATAAAGTTACCCAGGAGACGTAAAAGCTTGCAGCACCAGGTATTTCCAGGAGGTCTCACATTCATGTACCGACCAGGTCCTGCCCCGTTTAGCTTCCGAGATCTGACGAGATCGGGCGAGTTAAGGATGGTGTGGTCGCAAGCCGAGACGCCTGGCTGCATGATGTCTCTTAAAGGCTGGCGGGTATTGACGGAACTGCCAGGAAAAAAAAAAAAGAAAAATAGAGGGAAATATACCAGTGCAGCAAAGGGTGTTGAAAGTAGCCTAGTACGTGTACAATTCTTCAATTATATCTCCTGGAGACAGAAAGAGAGTATTAAGAGCTACGATGAAGTTACCCAGGAGACGTAAAAGGCTTGCAGCACCTGGTATTTCTAGGAGGTCTCCCATCCAAGTACTGACCAGGCCCTGCACCGTTTAGCTTCCGAGATCTGACGAGATCGGGCGCATTCAGGACGGTGTGTCCACAAGCCGAAAGCCCTGGCTGCATGATGTCTCTTAAAGGTTGGCGGGTATTGACGGAACTTCCAGCAAAAAAATAAAAGAAAAAAAGAAAAAAGAAAAATGGATGGAAAAATATCAGTGCAGCAAAGGGTGTTGACAGTAGCCGGGTACGTGTACAATACTTCAATTATATCTCCTCCAGACAGAGAGAGAGTATTAAGAGCTACGATAAAGTTACCCAGGAGACGTAAAAGCTTGCAGCACTAGGTATTTCCAGGAGGTCTCACTATCATGTACTGACCAGGTCCTGCCCCGTTTAGCTTCCGAGATCTGACGAGATCGGGCGCGTTCAGGATGGTGTGGCCGCAAGCCGAGATGCCTGGCTGCATGATGTCTCTTAAAGGCTGGCGGGTATTGACAGAACTGCCAGCAAAAAAAAAAAAAGAAAAATAGAGGGAAATATACCAGTGCAGCAAAGGGTGTTGAAAGTAGCCGGGTACGTGTACAATTCTTCAATTATATCTCCTGGAGACAGAAAGAGAGTATTAAGAGCTACGATGAAGTTACCCAGGAGACGTAAAAAGCTTGCAGCACCTGGTATTTCTAGGAGGTCTCCCATCCAAGTACTGACCAGGCCCTGCCCCGTTTAGCTTTCGAGATCTGACGAGATCGGGCGCATTCAGGACGGTGTGGCCGCAAGCCAAGAGGCCTGGCTACATGATGTCTCTTAAAGGTTGGCGGGTATTGACGGAACTTCCAGCAAAAAAAAAAAAAAAAAAGAAAAATGGATGGAAAAATATCAGTGCAGCAAATGGTGTTGACAGTAGCTGGGTACGTGTACAATACTTCAATTATATCTCCTTCAGACAGATAGAGAGTATTAAGAGTTACGATGAAGTTACCCAGGAGACGTAAAAAGCTTGCAGCACCTGGTATTTCTAGGAGGTCTCCCATCCAAGTACTGACCAGGCCCTGCCCCGTTTAGCTTCCGAGATCTGAGGAGATCGGGCGCATTCAGGACGGTGTGGCCACAAGCCGAAAGGCCTGGCTGCATGATGTCTCTTAAAGGTTGGCGGGTATTGACGGAACTTCCAGCAAAAAAAAAAAAAAAAAAAAATAGAAAAATGGAGGGAAAAATATCAGTGCAGGAAAGGGTGTTGAAAGTAGCCGGGTACGTGTACAATTCTTCAATTATATCTCCTGCAGACTGAAAGAGAGTATTAAGAGCTACGATAAAGTTACCCAGGAGACGTAAAAGTTTGCAGCACCTGGTATTTCCAGGAGGTCTCACATTCAAGTACTGACCAGGTCCTGCCCCGTTTAGCTTCCGAGATCTGACGATATCATGCGCATTCAGGACGGTGTGGCCGAAAGCCGAGAGGCACGGCTGCATGATGTCTCTTTAAGGCTGGCGGGTATTGACGGAACTTACAGCAAAAAAAAAAAGAAAAAAGAAAAATGGAGGGAAAAATAGTGCAGCAAAGGGTTTTGAAAGTAGCCGGGTACGTGTACAATTCTTCAATAATATCTCCTACAGACTGAAAGAGAGTATTAAGAGCTATGATGAAGTTACCCAGGAGACGTAAAAAGCTTGCAGCACCTGGTATTTCCAGGAGGTCACCCATCCAAGTACTGACCAGGCCCTGCCCCGTTAGCTTCCGAAATCTGATGAGATCGGGCGCGTTCAGGACGGTGTGGCCGCAAGCCAAGAGGCCTGGCTGCATGATGTCTCTTAAAGGCTGGCGGGTATTGACGGAACTTCCAGCAAAAAATAAAAAATAAATAAATAGAAAAATGGAGGGAAAAATATCAGTGCAGAACAGGGTGTTGAAAGTAGCCGGGTACATGTACAATTCTTCAATTATATCTCCTCCAGACTGAATGAGAGTATTAAGAGCTACGCTGAAGTTACCCAGGAGATGTAAAAAGCTTTCAGCACCTGGTATTTCCAGGAGGTCACCCATCCAATTACTGACCAGACCCTGCCCAGTTTTTCTTCCGAGATCTGACGAGATTTTGCATCTTCAGGACGGTGTGGCCTCAAGCCAAGAGGCCTGGCTGCATGATGTCTCTTAAAGGCTGGAGGGTATTGATGGAACTTCCAGCAAGAAACAAAAGAAAAAAGAAAAATGTGGAGAAAAATATCAGTGCAGCAAAGCGTGTTGAAGGTAGCCAGGTACGTGTACAATTCTTCAATTATATCTCCTCCAGACAGATAGAGAGTATTAAGAGCTACGATAAAGTTACCCAGGAGACGTAAAAGCTTGCAGCACCAGGTATTTCCAGGAGGTCTCACATTCAAGTACTGAACAGGTCCTGCCCCGTTTAGCTTCCGAGATCTGACGAGATCGGGCGCGTTCAGGACGGTGTGGCCGCAAGCCGAGATGTCTGGCTGCATGACGTCTCTTAAAGGCTGGCGGGTATTGACGGAATTTCCAGCAAAAAAAAAAAAAAAAAAATAGAAAAATGGAGGGAAAAATATCAGTGCAGGAAAGGGTGTTGAAAGTAGCCGGGTACGTGTACAATTCTTCAATTATATCTCCTGGAGACAGAAAGAGAGTATTAAGAGCTACGATGAAGTTACCCAGGAGACGTAAAAAGCTTGCAGCACCTGGTATTTCTAGGAGGTCTCCCATCCAAGTACTGACCAGGCCCTGCCCCGTTTAGCTTCCGAGATCTGACGAGATCGGGCGCATTCAGGACGGTGTGGCCACAAGCCGAAAGGCCTGGCTGCATGATGTCTCTTAAAGGTTGGCGGGTATTGACGGAACTTCCAGCAAAAAAAAAAAAAAAAAATGGATGGAAAAATATCAGTGCAGCAAAGGGTGTTGACAGTAGCTGGGTACGTGTACAATACTTCAATTAAATCTCCTCCAGACAGATAGAGAGTATTAAGAGCTACGATAAAGTTACCCAGGAGACGTAAAAGCTTGCAGCACGAGGTATTTCCAGGAGGTCTCACATTCATGTACTGACCAGGTCCTGCCCCGTTTAGCTTCCGAGATCTGACGAGATCGGGCGCGTTCAGGATGGTGTGGCCGCAAGCCGAGATGCCTGGCTGCATGATGTCTCTTAAAGGCTGGCGGGTATTGACGGAACTGCCGGAAAAAAAAAAAAAGAAAAATAGAGGGAAAAATACCAGTGCAGCAAAGGGTGTTGAAAGTAGCCGGGTACGTGTACAATTCTTCAATTATATCTTCTCCAGACAGAAAGAGAGTATTAAGAGCTACGATGAAGTTCCCCAGGAGACGTAAAAAGCTGGCAGCACCTGGTATTTCTAGGAGGTCTCCCATCCAAGTACTGACCAGGCCCTGCCCCGTTTAGCTTCCGAGATCTGACGAGATCGGGCGCATTCAGGACGGTGTGGCCGCAAGCCGAGAGGCCTGGCTACATGATGTCTCTTAATGGCTGGCGGGTATTGACGGAACTTCCAGCAAAAAAAAAAAAAAAAAAAAAAAGAAAAAGAAAAATGGAGGGAAAAATATCAGTGCAGTAATGGGTTTTGAAAGTAGCCGGGTACGTGTACAATACTTCAATTATATCTCCTCCAGACAGATAGAGAGTATTAAGAGCTACGATAAAGTTACCCAGGAGAAGTAAAAGCTTGCAGCACCAGGTATTTCCAGGAGGTCTCACATTCATGTACTGACCAGGTCCTGCCCCGTTTAGCTTCCGAGATCTGACGAGATCGGGCGCGTTCAGGATGGTGTGGCCGCAAGCCGAGATGCCTGGCTGCATGATGTCTCTTAAAGGCTGGCGGGTATTGACGGAACTGCCAGCAAAAAAAAAAAAGAAAAATAGAGGGAAATATACCAGTGCAGCACAGGGTGTTGAAAGTAGTCGGGTACGTGTACAATTCTTCAATTATATCTCCTGGAGAAAGAAAGAGAGTATTAAGAGCTACGATGAAGTTACCCAGGAGACGTAAAAAGCTTGCAGCACCTGGTATTTCCAGGAGGTCACACATCCAAGTACTGACCAGGCCCTGCCCCGTTTAGCTTCCGAAATCTGATATGATCGGGCGCGTTCAGGACGGTGTGACTACAAGCCAAGAGGCCTGGCTGCATGATGTCTCTTAAAGGCTGGCGGATATTGACGGAACTTCCAGCAAAAAAATAAAATAAAAAGAAAAATGGAGGGAAAAATATCAGTGCAGCAAAGGCTGTTGAAAGTAGCCTAGTACGTGTACAATTCTTCAATTATATCTCCTCCAGACAGAAAGAGAGTATTAAGAGCTACGATGAAGTTACCCAGGAGACGTAAAAAGCTTGCAGCACCTGGTATTTCTAGGAGGTCTCCCATCCAAGTACTGACCAGGCCCTGCCCCGTTTAGCTTCCAAGATCTGACGAGATCGGGCGCATTCAGGACGGTGTGGCCGCAAGCCGAGAAGCCTGGCTACATGATGTCTCTTAATGGCTGGCGGGTATTGACGGAACTTCCAGCAAAAAAAAAAAAAAAAAAAAAAAGAAAAAGAAAAATGGAGGGAAAAATATCAGTCCAGTAATGGGTTTTGAAAGTAGCCGGGTACGTGTACAATACTTCAATTATATCTCCTCCAGACAGATAGAGAGTATTAAGAGCTACGATAAAGTTACCCAGGAGACGTAAAAGCTTGCAGCACCAGGTATTTCCAGGAGGTCTCACATTCATGTACCGACCAGGTCCTGCCCCGTTTAGCTTCCGAGATCTGACGAGATCGGGCGCGTTCAGGATGGTGTGGCCGCAAGCCGAGATGCCTGGCTGCATGATGTCTCTTAAAGGCTGGCGGGTATTGACGGAACTGCCAGCAAAAAAAAAAAAGAAAAATAGAGGGAAATATACCAGTGCAGCACAGGGTGTTGAAAGTAGCCGGGTACGTGTACAATTCTTCAATTATATCTTCTCCAGACAGAAAGAGAGTATTAAGAGCTACGATGAAGTTCCCCAGGAGACGTAAAAAGCTGGCAGCACCTGGTATTTCCAGGAGGTCTCACATTTAAGTACTGACCAGGTCCTGCCCCGTTTAGCTTCCGAGATCTGACAAGATCGGGCGCGTTCAGGACGGTGTGGCCGCAAGCCGAGATGTCTGGCTGCATGATGTCTCTTAAAGGCTAGCGGGTATTGTCGGAATTTCCAGCAAAAAAAAAAAAGAAAAATAGAGGGAAATATACCAGTGCAGCAAAGGGTGTTGAAAGTAGCCGGGTACGTGTACAATTCTTCAATTATATCTCCTGGAGACAGAAAGAGAGTATTAAGAGCTACGATGAAGTTACCCAGGAGACGTAAAAAGTTTGCAGCACCTGGTATTTCTAGTAGGTCTCCCATCCAAGTACTGACCAGGCCCTGCCCCGTTTAGCTTCCGAGATCTGACGAGATCGGGCGCATTCAGGACGGTGTGGCCGCAAGCCGAGAGGCCTGGCTACATGATGTCTCTTAATGGCTGGCGGGTATTGACGGAACTTCCAGCAAAAAAAAAAAAAAAAGAAAAAGAAAAAGAAAAATGGAGGGAAAAATATCAGTGCAGTAATGGGTTTTGAAAGTAGCCGGGTACGTGTACAATACTTCAATTATATCTCCTCCAGACAGATAGAGAGTATTAAGAGCTACGATAAAGTTACCCAGGAGAAGTAAAAGCTTGCAGCACCAGGTATTTCCAGGAGGTCTCACATTCATGTACTGACCAGGTCCTGCCCCGTTTAGCTTCCGAGATCTGACGAGATCGGGCGCGTTCAGGATGGTGTGGCCGCAAGCCGAGATGCCTGGCTGCATGATGTCTCTTAAAGGCTGGCGGGTATTGACGGAATTTCCAGAAAAAAAAAAAAAAAAAAATAGAAAAATGGAGGTAAAAATATCAGTGCAGGAAAGGGTGTTGAAAGTAGCCGGGTACGTGTACAATTCTTCAATTATATCTCCTGGAGACAGAAAGAGAGTATTAAGAGCTACGATGAAGTTACCCAGGAGACGTAAAAAGCTTGCAGCACCTGGTATTTCTAGGAGGTCTCCCATCCAAGTACTGACCAGGCCCTGCCCCGTTTAGCTTCCGAGATCTGACGAGATCGGGCGCGTTCAGGACAGTGTGGCCACAAGCCGAAAGGCCTGGCTGCATGATGTCTCTTAAAGGTTGGCGGGTATTGACGGAACTTCCAGCAAAAAAAAAAACAAAAAAAGAAAAAAGAAAAATGGATGGAAAAATATCAGTGCAGCAAAGGGTGTTGACAGTAGCCGGGTACGTGTACAATTCTTCAATTATATCTCCTGCAGACTGAAAGAGAGTATTAAGAGCTACGATAAAGTTACCCAGGAGACGAAAAAGCTAGCAGCACCTGGTATTTCCAGGAGGTCACCCATCCAAGTACTGACCAGGACCTGCCCCGTTTAGCTTCCGAGATCTGATGAGATTGGGCGCGTTCAGGACGGTGTGGCCGCAAGCCAAGAGGCCTGGCTGCATGATGTCTCTTAAAGGCTGACGGGTATTGACGGAACTTCCAGCAAAAAAAAAATGGATAAAGAAAAATGGAGGGAAAAATATCAGTGCAGCAATGGGTGTTGAAAGTAGCCGGGTACGTGTACAATACTTCAATTATATCTCCTCCAGACAGAAAGAGAGTATTAAGAGCTACGATGAACTCACCTAAAGGATTATTAGGAACACCATACTAATACTGTGTTTGACCCCCTTTCGCCTTCAGAACTGCTTTAATTCTACGTGGCATTGCTTCAACAAGGTGCTGAAAGCATTCTTTAGAAATGTTGGCCCATATTGATAGGATAGCATCTTGCAGTTGATGGAGATTTGTGGGATGCACATCCAGGGCACGAAGCTCCCGTTCCACCACATCCCAAAGATGCTCCATTGGGTTGAGATCTGGTGACTGTGGGGGCCAGTTTAGTACAGTGAACTCATTGTCATGTTCAAGAAACCAATTTGAAATGATTCGACCTTTGTGACATGGTGCATTATCCTGCTGGAAGTAGCCATCAGAGGATGGGTACATGGTGGTCAAAAAGGGATGGACATGGTCAGAAACAATGCTCAGGTAGGCCGTAGCATTTAAACGATGCCCAATTGGTACTAAGGGGCCTAAAGTGTGCCAAGAAGACATCCCCCACACCATTACACCACCACCACCAGCCTGCACAGTGGTAACAAGACATGATGGATCCATGTTCTCATTCTGTTTACGCCAAATTCTGACTCTACCATCTGAATGTCTCACCTCTTTTTCCTATTTGTAGTGGAGATGAGTGGTACCCGGTGGGGTCTTCTGCTGTTGTAGCCCATCCGCCTCAAGGTTGTACGTGTTGTGGCTTCACAAATGCTTTGCTGCATACCTCGTTTGTAACTAGTGGTTATTTCAGTCAAAGTTGCTCTTCTATCAGCTTGAATCAGTCGGCCCATTCTCCTCTGACCTCTTGCATCAACAAGGCATTTTCGCCCACAGGACTGCCGCATACTGGATGTTTTTCCCTTTTCACACCATTCTTTGTAAACCCTAGAAATGGTTGTGCGTGAAAATCCCAGTAACTGAGCAGATTGTGAAATACTCAGACCGGCCCGTCTGGCACCAACAACCATGCCACGCTCAAAATTGCTTAAATCACCTTTCATTCCCATTCAGACATTCAGTTTGGAGTTCAGGAGATTGTCTTGACCAGGACCACACCCCTAAATGCATTGAAGCAACTGCCATGTGATTGGTTGATTAGATAATTGCATTAATGAGAAATTGAACAGGTGTTCCTAATAATCCTTTAGGTGAGTGTATATGTATGTATGTGTATGTATGTCCAATTGCTTTGACAATACAAATGAAATGAATTGAGAGAGAGAGAGAGAGAGAGAGAGAGAGAGAGAGAGAGGAATATGAGCTCCTAAAAAACATTTGTTTTTATACATAAGCGGATTTAATTTGTGATTTACAAATGAATATATAGCACTATAAACATACACAGAAGACATGGAATAGAAATTCAGAAGAAAAAGTATTCAAAAAATAATAATTTTAAGAGAAACACAAAAAGAAGAAAGCAGAGAGACAGTTCAGGAAGAAAAGTCAGAAAAGAAAAGCTGAAGACAAGAATTGGAGGTAAGAGACAAATAATTAAACAAAAAAATATGTATTAATAAAATAAATAAGCATTCTCAGTAGTTGACTCAGCCAATGAAAATGCAGAGCTCCGATTTGAATAGAGTGACAGTAGGAGAGAGCCCAACTGCCACTGAGACTGATAGAAATCTATCGAACAGCAGTCTGACTGCAGAGCTGCCTTTTGAAATCCGATACCCTGAAGACATTCGCTCTGCACAGGCTAAGAAGGACTACAAACAAGCTGTGATGAGAGCATCTCCTGAGACCCTCATCCTAGACTACACCGGTAAAGGAGAAAACAGGGTCAAGAACAATCTACTGTTCTACACCGCCTTTCACAAAACCCTGTGCCAGACATACCCCAATAACAACAAGAGGGGCATTAGCAGAGGCAGGCAGATCTCAGTGCTGGTAGAGAAAGACACAGACAGTGTGATGCTCACTTTTAATGTATACCACAACGGGACCATCATGGTGCAGGGCAGCGAGAGCAGCCTGGACCAATTAGCTCTCGGCTTCCACACCTCAAAGCAGCAGACTGAGGTAGAGAAACAAGAGCCAGAGCCGGCCACCCTGCAGTCTGCCCCCAGCCACACGGAGCCAGACAGTGCCCCATCTCCCACAGACTGCCCCCCTGTCTCCCCAAAACTCTCCAGCAACATTAAAACACTAAAGGAATGCCTATCAGTGCTGGAGCTGGAGTTTGCGGAGTTCAGGGAGCAGACCTTGAGCACCCTGGCCCAGACCTCCTTGTGTGATCAGCTCCGGGATGAGATGCACAGACTAAAGATGCAGCACAAGGCTGAGATCCATGAGCTGAGAGCAGCAGTGAGAGACCTGGAGGAGCAGAGCCAAACCCTGAGGACGGAGCTGCGCAGAGCGAGGGAGGAGCTGACCTGGACACCCCAGCACAGCTAGCTGAGGAGCCTGCAGAGCCAGCTGGAGGAGCTAAGAGAGGAGCTACACATCACTGGAGCACAGAGACTGCACTGCACTGACCCCACAACACCTCCAACCCCTGACGCACCCACTGATCCACCCACACTCCCCACCACTCCTGACACACCCACTATCACCAGACCTGCCACTAATACACAACCCCCTGAAACGCCACTCCCCCAAAACACACCCGCTGCCCCCACCACTCCCGACGCAAACCCGGAGTGGCAGGTCAACGCAGAGGTGGTCATTCTGAGCGAATCCAATGGGAAGTTCCTGGTTGAGAGGCGCCTCTTCCCTGGGCGAAAAGTGAAAAAGCTTTGGTGCTCCACAGCACAGAGAGCCCTGGAGCTGCTCTCCAAGAGGAGGCTTTGCCAAGTCAAACACATCCTCATCCACACCGGCACTAACGACCTGAGTGCCCGCAGGGGCGATGTGGCCTCAGCCCTGAGACAGGTAGCAACGAAAGCCACAGAGGAATTCCCAACTGCCAAAATTTCCATCTCCACACTGCTGCCCCGCACAGACGTGCCCCTGCACATCATCCAGGCCATCAACGCAGAAGTGTCCCGAAGATGTGCCCTCCTCCCCAACGTCCACCTGGCACACCACTGAGACATCCAGCCACATCACCTGTATGACCACGTCCACCTCAACAAGACGGGTGTGAGGATCATCTCAAAGGTCCTCAAGGACACAACCCTGGGCCGAAACCCCACACACCCCCACCTCGAGACCAGGAGCAAACCCCCCAGCCCCCGGCCACATCCCCAGCCACCGGCTCCACCCCAGCCCCAGCCCCTGAGACCCCGCGGCCCCATTCCCCACCCCCCCATCCCCAGAGGGCCCGTCCAGCACAGCAGAGCGGACAGCCGGGGACCAGCACAGCCACACAGCCACGCAGCAGCGGCTTCCAGAGCCTGGAGGCCCGATGCTGCCCAGCTGGCCCAGATAAGGCAACTCCTCAGTGTCATCTGTTCCACACTGCTGAGTTAACTGAGCCTCAACACACATATATATGGTTGTGGAGATGGAGAGTAAGAAAAAATGTGATTTAATTATTCTGATATTTTGATGCAAACATAAAATCTTTGAGTGATTATTATGTATATCCATATATAATTATTAATAGTAATATAATATCAGTTGTAGACCACAAATTAAACTTTCTTATGTAGAAGAGACAAGTATAATAAAATATATTAACATGTCCTTTAAAATAAGCAGTTGGAATATGCAGGGTTTACGCTCCTCAACTTTTGGAATGAAGAGCACAGGCCCTGAACTGATCAACACTGTAAATAGTTCAGATGTTTTCATTCTTGTAGAGACTTGGTGCTGTGCAGATATGTCTATACACTGGATGGATACAATGGATATAGGGAGCTGATTGTGCCCTCCTATATAAAACCCAAAGTCAGGTGTGGCAGGGCCTCGTGGGGGATTATCGTGTGGTACAGGGAGGAGCTCCGAGCAGCCCTATGCCCAGTACAGAGAGGAGACACACACCTGTGGATGAAAATCAGAAAAGACACCCTACAAAATAACACAGATATATACCTATGTGCAATTTATATGCCACCCGCAGACTCCCCCTACTATAATGAGGAAGGCTTTCATGAGCTTCAAAACGAAATCTGCCACTTCCAGACCCTGGGCTCTGTACTGCTGTGTGGCGATCTCAATGCCAGGACTGGCAGAGAGATGGACTACATCAATACAGAGGGGAACACACACCTGTTCGGAGACTCCCCGCTGTGCCACACACACACCTCCACACTGACACAGCCACGACAGCGTGGTAAACAAGAGCAGGAAGCAGGTAGTGCGCCTATGTAAAAGCCTGGGTCTATATATCATCAATGGCAGGACCAGGGGGTACTCTCTGGGGAGATTCACATACTGCTCGGCTCTGGGCAGCAGTGTGGTGGACTACGCCATAACTGACCTGGACCCACAAGCCAACAATGCATTTATAGTCAGACAACAATCTCCACTATCAGACCACAGCCAAATAACACTTTACCTAAAAAGATCAGCGCAGCCACAAGTCAGAGCCAAACTTCCCACAAAACTGGTCTCCCTGCCACCCAGTTAGAGATGGTCAGAGCCCAGCACAGAGAACTACACAAGAGCCCTGAATAGTGATGAGATTGAAAACATGTTAGACAGATATCAATCCTCACACTATCAAATAAACCAAAACGGAATAAACTCAGCCACCAAAACACTGAATGAAATATTTGAGAGACTGGCTTTAAAATCAAACATTAAAACAATTAAAAACCAAAATATGAAATCGTCTAAAAGAAAAAAAGAACAGTGGTGTGACCAGGAGTGTGAAACTTCTAGGAAACACCTGAGACATCTCTCCAACACTAAACACAGAGAGCCCGACAACCAGGAGGCTCGCCTCAGCTACTGCCAGGCCCTGCGGCACTACAAGCAACTCCTCAGTAAGAAAAAAGACCACTATATGGGCAGAATAAATACCCCAAAAACAAAAAATGAAATACCAATTCAAAATGGAGAAATCTGGAAAACACACTTTGAAAAACTTTACCAAAATGTTGAAAACAATCCAAAGCCAGAACAGGTTAAAATATTAAAAAACCTAAATAAATTGGAAGAAATCATTAAGAATAACCAAAATCCCTTAGATAACCCATTTACAATATAGGAACTAAAACATCAACTCAAAATCCTCAAACCCAGGAAAGCCAGCGGCCCCGACAGCATCAGCCCTGAGATGCTGAAGCACAGCAGCCCGCAGCTGCAGGAGGCTCTGCTCAAACTCTTTAACCTGGTGCTGAGAGCCGGGTGTTTCCCTGAGGTCGGGAATCAAGGATTGATCACCCCGATTTTTAAAAGTGGAGACAAATTAGACCCCAATAACTACTGGGGCAGCTGTGTGAGCAGTAACCTGGGGAAGGTGTTCTGCAGTATCATCAACGCCCAGATACTGGCCTTCCTTACCAAGCACAGTGTCCTGAATAAGAGTCAGATTGGCTTCCTACCAAAACACCGCACAACCGATCATATTTACACTCTACACACCCTCATAAATAAATATACCCAAAACAATAAAGGAAAAATATTTGCCTGTTTTGTAGACTTTAGAAAGGCATTTGACTCAATCTGGCACAAGGGATTATTTTATAAACTTCTACAGAGTGGTGTAGGGGGTAAAGTTTATGACATCATTAAATCAATGTATTCTGAAAACAAATGCGGAGTTCAAATTGGCAACTCAAGAACAGAGTTCTTCACTCAGGGGCGGGGAGTGAGACAGGGCTGCAGTCTGAGTCCAACACTGTTCAACATCTACATCATCGAGTTGGCCACAGTGTTGGAGCAGTCTGACGCCCGCAGCCTAACTCTCCATGACACAGAGATCAAGTTCCTGCTCTATGCAGACGACCTGGTGCTGCTGTCGCCCACAGAGCAGGGGCTTCAGCAGAACCTGGCGCTGCTAGAGCAGTACTGTCAGAAATGGGCCCTGGCAGTCAATCTGGACAAGACCAGAGTTATGGTTTTCCAGAAAAAAGCCCCATCTCAGGGAAACAGGTACCGCTTCACTCTGGGCAGCACTGGATTAGAGCACTGCACCAGATACAACTACCTTGGCCTGACCATCAGTGCGTCAGGGAGCTTCAGCCTGGCTATAAACGCATTAAAAGACAAGGCACGCCGGGCATTTTATGCCATAAAGACACAATTTGGGAAAACAACAATACCAATAACTATTTGGATTAAAATATTAAACTCCATCATCCAACCAATCCTGCTATATGGGAGCGAAGTGTGGGGTCCCCTCATGAACCTCAATAACAACAATTGGGACAAAAGCCCCATGGAAATATTCCACCTAGAATTTAATAAAAACATCTTACACGTACACAGAAACGCCCCCACGGCTCTGAGGCTCACAGAGCCCGAACACACAATGACCAAAACAACAACAATTGGGAAAATTGACATGTACCTGAAAAGCAAATACACAAAAGATTAGAGACACGAATTAGAATTACAAAACAAATTGGAATGCTACCGGGCCCTGAATAGAAACATTACATTGGCTGAATACTTAAAAATCCAAAATATAAAAGAGAGACAAAATCTAACTAAATACAGGCTCAGTGACCACAGCCTCGCCATTGAAAAAGGCCGCTACAGAAAATTCTGGGTTGCCAGAGAAGAGCGGCTGTGCAGCCAGTGTGACCTAGGGGAGGTCGAAACACAGGCGCATTTCCTGCTGTCCTGCCCTAAATACACAAAAATCAGGGAGACATACTTTAAAATATTAAAAATGCATATCCCTGAGTTCAGCATGATCCCCGATTGCTGCAAACTCCCCGTCCTGCTGGGAGAGGAGGAGCGCACTGCCTTCTTAGCAGCGCAATATGTATCCACCTGCCACAGCCTGCGAGACAGTGTGTAGACACCAGCCTGTGGCACTCCATTTGCAAAACAAAATAAAAACAGTGATTTTTCTGATGTCATGACACAAATTTTGATACAAACAACAAATATGGTTTATATCCTACTTAATTTTATTTCAATGTGTACTATATTTGTTCCACTGAATCTTGTATTGCAATGTTTTGTCTTGATTGATAGAACATTTGTATCTGCTTTGGCAATATTGTGATAGATCATGCCAATAAAGAACCTTTGAATTGAATTGAAATGAATTGACAGACAGACAGACACACGCACACACACACACACACACACACACACACACACACACACACACACACACACACACACAGAGCCAGCCAGCCAGACAGCCAGCCAGCTCAGCCATGACATCACGAGCCTCTCTCAGCTGACTGCTATGACATCACAGAGCACGTACATTCCGTTGCTTGCCGTCTGTCAACCACTCAGTCACTGCCAGCCAGACTGGCTGGCTGGCTGGATGGGGGGGCTGCTTGCTGCTGCTGCGTATCTTAGCAAGCTAATTTGCCTGACCGGCCTTCCTACTCCTATGCCCAAATGCCCACCTAAGCCTCGTTTGTAATGCATGTCATTGTATTTCAAAAAGGAATCTGGAAATAGTAAACCTATTTTCTTTATTTGAATGTATTAAAGATCACATTTTATTACATTTTCTTTTTCTGTACTTCATTACATTATATTGAGATTCATAATTCTATTATTTATTTTCCGTATGTATGTATGTATGTATTATTGTATGGAAGGAAAGTTAGAAATGATTTTCTCAAACCTGTTTTTCTCTCTTGTATACTTAAGAAAGATAAGGTCAAGCTAGAAGGTCAGGAGGCCATAAGGTAGTTTGATTTCTGTTTGTTATTTACGATGAGAACCTTGGAGACAATGTCAAACGGTATGACCTACGTGCCTGTTCCTTAAAACCATGTGTAGATCTATGAACTCTGTTCTATAATGAAATATGTTCTGCTTAGTTAGCCTTTAAGATAACATAGTAATGATTTTCTAGCATGTATGTATGTATGTATGTATGTCCAATTGCTTTGACAATGAATTGAATTGAGAGGGAGAGAGAGAGAGAGAGAGAGAGAGAGACAGACAGACTGACAAACACAAACAGACACACACACACACACACACACACACACACACACAGACACACACACAGCCAGCCAGCCAGCTCAGCGATGACATCACAAGCCTCTCTCAGCTGACTGCTATGACATCACAGAGCATGAACATTCCGTTGCTTGCCGTCTGTCAACCACTCAGTCACTGCCAGCCAGACTGGCTGGCTGGCTGGATGGGGGGGCTGCTTGCTGCTGCTGTGTACCTTAGCAAGCTTATTTGCTTGACCGGCCTTCCTACTCCTCTGCCCACATGCCCACCTATGCCCGATCTGCTGTTCACCTGGATCACAGCTCCGCCCCAACAAGGCAGATCCTCCCAAAAATGGTACAAACTGATCCACGTTCCCCTCCACAGAAAGCTTTAGCCCAAAATAAGGGACACATTCTGCCCAATATGTCAGCGCCAACCACAGCCTGAGGGACACAGTGACACACGAGCACCGGCTGTAAATATAATGTAAATACTCGTTTGTAATGCATGTCATTGTATTTCAAAAAAGGAATCTGGAAATGGTATACCTATTTTCTTTATTTGTATGTATTAAAGATCACATTTTATTACATTTTCTTTTTCTGTACTTCATTACATCTTATTGTGATTCATAATTCTATTATTTATTTTCCGTGTATATGTATGTATGTATGTATTGTGACAAACCAAGGGGCAGGGTCATACATGGCAGATATGTCAGGCCAGGTCTGCTGCAAGGTGTGTACTCTAGGGTAGAATACCGACCCTAGGCAACTACACTCCCCAGAAACCCTCAGGCAGCCATTCTAGCACCTAATGTGGTCACTTGGTGTTACTTCCTCAATTATTCACCAGGTATATAAGGCGGGCCTGAGAGAGAGAGAAGTGAGAGACAATAGGGTGAGTTATCTGGAAAACAGAGGTAGCTCATAAGGAGAAAGCCAAGACTTATTTATTCCAGACTTTGTTTAAAATAGAATGATTATGTAAGATTAGTTACAACTCCAGTGTGAGTTAGGTTTTGTTTTCAGATTTGTTTTGTTTGAAGTAAACATACAGGCACAGCCCTGTATTTGCAACCTCCTCCCTGGGTCATGACTGGTTTTTACTCCTAAGAAGATCACAGAGAAGACCCGCACATGTGTACAGCCAAGGCGTTTTGTCACATTTGGTGTAGAATGCGGGCAGCACCTCATGAAACCCAGACTGGCTGAGTGAATTTTTTTATCCAAAAAAAAAAAACTACAGGCTGTAATAGCCCAACAGGAAGCGACCAGGGTGCAGCAGGTGGCTCACCAGGATGCTATGCGGATGCATCAGGAAGCACTGCAGGTCCAGCATGATACAAATAAAATGTTTAGAGAAGAGCAGGAAAAGGTGACTAAAGAGCTGAAAGAGAGTGTTGAAGCACTTGCAACCAGGATTGGGCCACAGGGGGCTGCAACCCATTCCACTCCCCGCACCAATCACTTTCTGCAGAAAATGACAAAACAGGACGATGTTGAGGCCTTCCTTATGACCTTTGAGAGGACAGCGGAGAGAGGGATGGCCAAAAGATTCCTGGGCAGGGCTTGTGGCACCTTATCTGGCAGGGGATGCACAGAAAGCGTACTTTGATCTGGAGCTGAAGGACGCCCAGGACTATGATAAATTGAAAGCGGAGATAATGACCCGATTGGGCGTGACCACCGCAGTGAGGGCACATCGGTTTCAGCAGTGGGCCTACCAACCAGGACAACCAATCTGAACGCAGATGTTTGATCTGATCCATCTGGCCAGGAAATGGCTACAGCCAGAGGTCCATTCATCAGCCGAGGTGGTGGAGGCCATAGTCCTTGACAACTACCAACGCTGTTTGCCCAAGGACGTTCGACGCTGGGTTGGCCAGAATGAGGTGCTGTCCGCTGACACCTTGGTGGCCATTGTAGAGCGGTTCTATACAGCCGGAGCAGCAGAGCATGTACCGGAGGTTAAAAACTCGTTCCCCAGGCCATGACGAACCAGCGGACCGGGTAAGATGGTTCCAAAGTACTCTGGGAAACATGACGCGCTGGGTTGGAAGAAAAGAGCAAGACTGGGGGGGGCAAAGGTGGGGCCTAAAGCCGAGACTAAGGGTTATAGGGGGTCACCATCACAACCAATTGTCTGCTACAATTGTGACAAAGTAGGACATATTGCGGCCCACTGCCCAGGTAGAGAGGAACCAATGCAATGTAATGTGTGTGATATGGGGAAAGAGAAACCGGTATTTTATGCCTGCCCTGTTGGGACGGATGTTTTCATAGGCGGAGTACCTAATCCAAAACACATGTGTACAGTGATAGTCGATGAGAAAGAAGTGGCTGCTCTACTCGACTCTGGCAGTATGGTTACACTGGTCACAGAAAAATTAGTAGCGACCAACAAGCTGGATAGACATCAGGAGCTCAGTATCACATGCACACATGGTGACACACGCCCCTATCCCACAGCCCTTGTAAACATACAGACAGAGGCCGGGAAACTAGATTACGAAGTCGGTGTGGTACCCAACATGCCATATGATGTGATACTGGGACGATATTTTCCTAATTTTGGAAAACTAGATAGAAAACATAGTAAATTGGAAATGCACACTGAAAACTGTAAGCCAGAAGTTGCCTCGATCCCACAACTAGAGCTAAAAGTAGACCTGGTTCCAGTTGAGTCGACAGTGAAGGTTTTGGTTGGGGAAAATTAAACTGAAAACATAGGGGTGGAATGTAGTGACGTAGATGACCCTATGGAGGGTGAGGAACCCAGCACTAGCAGGGTGGGTGAGAATCCATTCATAGAGACCCCTGAAGCTGACAATGTAGAAGTGTCAGTGTTAGAGGGACTCCCCACTGATTTTGGCAGCGCACAGGTGCGAGATCTCACTCTACACTATGCTAAAGAAAATGTGAAGGTAGTAAATGGGACCCCTATGACTACTGCAGACCCGCCAACAGCTTATCCTTATTTTATGGTAAAAAATGACCTATTGTACCGTGTAAATAAGATAGGGGTGGACATTGTGGAGCAATTGCTAGTTCCCACCCCATTCAGACGAACAGTTCTCAATCTGGCACATGGGCATATCCTGGGGGGACATCTGGGGATGGACAAAACCAAGGATAGACTCCTGAGGAGGTTTTACTGGCCAGGCGTACATGCAGACGTGACAGAACATTGTAGCTCATGTCCTGAATGTCAACTACATGCTCCTAAACCAGCCTTCAGAAGCCCACTGGTCCCTTTGCCCATCATAGAGACCCCCTTTGCTAGGATAGCTATGGATGTGGTGGGACCTCTCCCGAAATCAGCCAGAGGGCATCAGTATATACTGGTTATTTTGGATTATGCCACCAGGTACCCAGAAGCCATTCCACTGCGGACCATGGCTTCAAAAGGTATTGCAAAAGAGCTAATGTTGATGTGTAGTAGGGTGGGGATACCGAGGGAGATATTAACAGATCAGGGCACACCCTTTATGTCTAAGGTTATGACCGATCTGTGTAAATTGTTGCAGGTTAAGCAGTTGAGAACATCAGTCTACCACCCACAAACAGATGGGTTGGTTGAGAGATTTAATAGGACCCTGAAGTCCATGCTAAGAAAGGTAATCGATAAGGATGGGAAAAATTGGGAATTCATGCTGCCCTACTTGATGTCTGCCATTAGGGAAGTCCCACAGGCTTCCCTGGGCTTTTCGCCTTTTGAACTGTTATATGGGAGGCACCCCAGGGGGATATTAGACATAGCCCGTGAAACGTGGGAACACGATTCCACTCCTTTCCGGAGTGTAGTCGAGCACATCAATGCTATGCAAGAGAGAATAGCCACAGTCACTCCCATTGTGAGAGAGCACCTAAGGCAGGCACAGGAACACCAACAATTCGCCTATAATCGTCAGGCTACACTGAGGGTGTTCCAGCCTGGTGATAGGGTGTTGGTGTTGGTTCCCACTGTAGAATGTAAATTTCTGGCTACGTGGATGGGACCTTATGAGATTATAGAGCGAATACGGGAAGTGAACTATAAGGTTCAGCAACCCGGCCGCCGACCCCCAGAACAAATATATCATGTCAACTTAATAAAAGCCTGGAAGGACAGGGAAGTGTTGATGTTGACTTACCCCCCTCAGCCACTAGGGACACCGAAGGTGAATATTGCAGCTGCCTTGTCACCTGACCAGTTGAAGGAGGTGAACGACTTGATAATACGTAATAGGGAAGTTTTCTCAGGCATACCGGGGCGTACCCATTTAGTCTCTCACAACATTGTGTCTCTCCCAGGAAAGAAGGTAAATATGAGGCCTTACAGGGTACCAGAAGCTCGCAGGAACACTATTAGAAATGAGGTTAAGGAAATGCTGGAGGCAGGGGTTATTGAAGAATCCCACAGTGAGTGGTCCAGCCCTATAGTCATGGTTTCCAAACCTGATGGCTCCTGGAGATTCTGTAATGATTTTAGAAAGGTTAATGAAATTTCAAAGTTTGATGCATACCCAATGCCCCGAGTAGATGAATTGTTAGAGAATATTGGGAATGCTCGCTATATTTCAACTATTGACTTAGCCAAGGGCTACTGGCAGATTCCCTTGACCCCGGGTGCCAAAGAAAAAACAGCCTTTGCAACCCCAGATGGTCTGTTTCACTACACAGTGATGCCCTTTGGCCTGCATGGTGCTCCTGCCACCTTTCAAAGGTTGATGGACCACATACTTAGACCACACAGGACGTATGCGGCAGCATATTTAGATGATGTGGTCATTCACAGTCCAGATTGGGAATCACATTTGTCTCAGCTCCAAGCGGTATTGGATTCAATACATGCAGCAGGCCTGATGGCTAATCCAACCAAATGCAATTTGGGGTTGGAAGAGGCCAAATACTTGGGCTATACAGTAGGGAGGGGTATGGTGAAACCCCAAATATCCAAGGTTGAAGCCATAAACTCTTGGCCTAGGCCTGTCAATAAAAAGCAGGTTAGGGCATTTTTAGGGTTAACTGGGTATTACCGGAGGTTTATTCCCAACTATGCTACCTTAGCGGCCCCTCTGACTGATATGACTAAGGCTACAGAACCCAATATGGTTAGATGGGGTGATACAGCAAACCGGGCTTTCCGGAGCCTACAGGAGGCGCTCTGCCGCAACCCCGTTTTAATGGTACCTGACTTTCAGAAAGAATTTATAGTCCAGACGGACGCCTCTGAGGTGGGGATCGGAGTTGGTTTTGTCCCAAAGAATGGGTGATCACGAACACCCGGTGTTGTTCCTTAGCAGAAAGTTGGAATCCAATGAAATAAATTATTTGGTAGTTGAAGAAGAATGTTTGGCAGTGAAGTGGGCTTTGGACAGTCTTCGATACTATTTGTTGGGCAGGCACTTCACCCTGATCACTGACCATGCCCCCCTCACTTGGATGCATCGTTCGAAAGACAGGAATGCCCGTGTGATGAGGTGGTTTTTGAGTCTCCAACATTTTCATTTCACCCTGCAGCACAGGCCAGGGAAGGCCATGGGGAATGTTGATGGGCTGTCCCGGGTGCATGCTTTTTTGCGGCTGTCGCTCGACCTATGGGGTCGCAGCTTGGGGGGAGGATGTGGGACAAACCAAGGGGCAGGGTCATACATGGCAGACATGTCAGGCCAGGTCTGCTGCAAGGTCTGCACTCTAGGGAAGAAAACCGACCCTAGACAACTACACTCCCCAGAAACCCTCAGGCAGCCTAATGTGGTCACTTGGTGCTACTTCCTCAATTATTCACCAAGTATATAAGGCGGAAAGATAGAGTCAAGCTAGAAGGTCAGGCCAGAAGCTAGTTTGATTTCTGTTTGTTATTTACGATGAGAACCTTGGAAACAATGTCAAACGGTATGACCTACGTGCCTGTTCCCTAAAACCATGTGTAGACCTATGGACTCTGTTCTATAATGATATATGTTCTGCTTAGTTAGCCTTTAAGATAACATAGTAATGACTTTCTAGCATGTATGCATGTATGTATGTATATATATATATATATATATATATATATATATATATATATATGTATGAATGTATGTATGTCCAATTGCTTTGACAATACAAATGAATTGAATTGAGAGGGAGAGAGAGAGAGAGAGAGAGAGAGAGAGACAGACAGACTGAAAAACAGACAAACAGACACACACACACACACACACACAGAGCCAGCCAGCCAGCCAGCTCAGCGATGACATCACGAGCCTCTCTCAGCTGACTGCTATGACATCACAGAGCACGTACATTCCGTTGCTTGCCGTCTGACAACCACTCAGTCACCGCCAGCCAGACTGGCTGGCTGGCTGGATGTGGGGGATGCTTGCTGCTGCTGCGTACCTTAGCAAGCTTATTTGCTTGACCGGCCTTCCAACTCCTCTGCCCACATGCCCACCTATGCCCGATCTGCTGTTCACCTGGTCACAGCTCCGCCCCAACAAGGCAGATTCTCCCAAAAATGGTACAAACTGATCCACGTTCCCCTCCACGGAAAGCTTTAGCCCAAAATAAGGGACAAATTCTGTAACAACATAATGGATGCCCACCCAACCTGTGACAAAACTGAGAAAAAAGAAAAACGCCAGTCCTCCTGGGGGAGGGACACACAGCCACCCTGGCTGCCCAATATGTCAGCGCCTACCACAGCCTGAGGGACACAGTGACACACGAGCACCGGCTGTAAATATAATGTAAATACTTGTTTGTTATGCATGTCATTGTATTTCAAAAAAGGAATCTGGAAATAGTAAACCTATTTTCTTTATTTGTATGTATTAAAGATCACATTTTTTTACATTTTCATTTTCTGTACTTCATTACATCTTATTGTGATTCATAATTCTATTATTTATTTTCCGTGTAGATGTATGTATGTATGTATGTATGTATGTATGTATGTATATGTATGTATGTCCAATTGCTTTGACAATACAAATGAATTGAATTGAGAGGGAGAGAGAGAAAGAGAGAGAGAGAGAGAGAGAGAGGAATATGAGCTCCTAAAAAACATTTGTTTTTATACATAAGCGGATTTAATTTGTCATTTACAAATGAATATATAGCACTATAAACATACACAGAAGACATGGAATAGAAATTCAGAAGAAAAAGTATTCAAAAAATAATAATTTTAAGAGAAACACAAAAAGAAGAAAGCAGAGAGACAGTTCAGGAAGAAAAGTCAGAAAAGAAAAGCTGAAGACAAGAATTGGAGGTAAGACCTTTCACCTATAGAGACAAATAATTAAACAAAAAAATATGTATTAATAAAATAAATAAGCATTCTCAGTAGTTGACTCCAATTTGAATAGAGTGACAGTAGGAGAGAGCCCAACTGCCACTGAGACTGATACAAATCTATCGAACAGCAGTCTGACTGCAGAGCTGCCTTTTGAAATCCGATACCCTGAAGACATTCGCTCTGCACAGGCTAAGAAGGACTACAAACAAGCTGTGATGAGAGCATCTCCTGAGACCCTCATCCTAGACTACACCGGTAAAGGAGAAAACAGGGTCAAGAACAATCTACTGTTCTACACCGCCTTTCACAAAACCCTGTGCCAGACATACCCCAATAACAACAAGAGGGGCATTAGCAGAGGCAGGCAGATCTCAGTGCTGGTAGAGAAAGACACAGACAGTGTGATGCTCACTTTTAATGTATACCACAACGGGACCATCATGGTGCAGGACAGCGAGAGCAGCCTGGACCAATTATCTCTCGGCTTCCACACCTCAAAGCAGCAGACTGAGGTAGAGAAACACGAGCCAGAGCCGGCCACCCTGCAGTCTGCCCCCAGCCACACGGAGCCAGACAGTGCCCCATCTCCCACAGACTGCCCCCCTGTCTCCCCAAAACTCTCCAGCAACATTAAAACACTAAAGGAATGCCTATCAGTGCTGGAGCTGAAGTTTGCGGAGTTCAGGGACTAAAGATGCACCACAAGGCTGAGATCCATAAGCTGAGAGCAGCAGTAAGAGACCAGGAGGAGCAGAGCCAAACCCTGAGGACGGAGCTGCACAGAGCGAGGGAGGAGCTGACCAGGACACCCCAGCACAGCCAGCTGAGGAGCCTGCAGAGCCAGCTGGAGAAGCTAAGAGAGGAGCACAGAGACTGCACTGCACTGACCCCACAACACCTACAACCCCTGACGCACCCACTGACGCACCCACTGATCCACCCACACTCCCCACCACTCCTGACACCCCCACTATCACCAGACCTGCCACTAATACACAAACCCCTGAAACGCCACTCCCCTAAAACACACCCGCTGCCCCCACCACTCCCGACGCAAAACCCGGAGTGGCAGGTCAACACAGAGGTGGTCATTCTGAGCGACTCCAATGGGAAGTTCCTGGATGAGAGGCGCCTCTTCCCTGGGCGAAAAGTGAAAAAGCTTTGGTGCCCGACAGCACAGAGAGCCCTGGAGCTGCTCTCCAAGAGGAGGCTGTGCCAGGTCAAACACATCCTCATCCACACCGGCACTAACGACCTGAGTGCCCGCAGGGGCGATGTGGCCTCAGCCCTGAGACAGGTGGCAAAGAAAGCCACAGAGGAATTCCAAACTGCCAAAATCACCATCTCCACACTGCTGCCCCGCACAGACGTGCCCCTGCACATCATCCAGGCCATCAACGCAGAAGTATCCCGAAGATGTGCCCTCCTCCCCAACGTCCACCTGGCACACCACTGAGACATCCAGCCACATCACCTGTATGACCACGTCCACCTCAACAAGACGGGTGTGAGGAAGGTCCGTTTTTAGTGTTTCTCTGAACACATCCAAGCTTACCTAGGCGCTACATATTATTTTCAATTACCCGTAATTCTGATCTGTATTTTGGCTTGTTAATAGAAGTTATTGAAGTTGGACTCCTAATTCAAAATAACCAATATGTATCTCAACGTAATTTACTGACAGACATCACTCTTTATCACTTTCACTTTTGAAGGAACTGCTTTGTATTCTGTGTATTGTTTTATTGTAGTGCTGCTTCCTTTCTTGGCCAGGTTTTACTTGCAAAAGTGATTTTATTCTCAATGTAAGCTCAAAGTCAAATAGTTTAAATAAGAAAACAATGTATTGAAATGAGAACATCATGAACCTGTGTAATTGTGCTGAAGGACAAGCACTGAAAGCAGAGAGAATTTTGTGTTTGGCATTGAATAGCCTTAAAGAAAACTATGCCGTTTTTGGAAACTTTCATATTTAAGTTGAATGTAGGCAAAAACATTCCAGTCACTCTGAAGAGAGAATACAGTTTACTGTGCGAATAAGTAGCCCCTGAATTGAAGATAAAAATCAAAAGTGCTGTTCGTAATTAGTTTACACTTTTACATCAGATGTCTTGTTTTTGCGTTCCAAATTGAGGAGTTGTGGCATATAATGTAAATGAAGTTACTTCACTAGTAGTGCGATTTCTACGTTGTGTATGTGTGTTTGTATATATGAACTCATACATTTTTTAAAGATTGTATTTGGAAAACAAATTCAGGTATAGCACGTGTCCCCCTTTTGAATGGGTTCTATATATAACATTTTAAAACGAATGGTTCTGTGTAGAACGCTATGTTTGGGGGTTCTTCATGTAACCCCTTTGAAGGGGTTCTACATAGAACCATAAAGGGATCCACCAGAGCGATTACTCGAGGAACCCTTTATGGTTCTGTGCAGAACAATTTCTTCTAAGAGTGTGGAGTGTCGCCACACAATTTCTCTCAGAGGGCTTTTGACCAATGGCAATCCAATCCTGAATGACGTCACCACTATCCTGTTGTACTTTATGGGAGAGATGTATTAAGTAGTTTATAATGAGAAGAATAACAATAATCACCTGTTTTTCATAGGTTTTGTATCCATGGTCTCCTTCATATTAGGAAAGGAAGTTGATCCATAGCCTACTCAGAGACAACTGAGAGTTGGTCTCTGAGCAGCAGCACAAAGGGGTCGAGTCTCTCAATGTCCGTGTGTTGGAGATATTCCACCATATTGGTCCCAGCCTTTAAAACAATGTTAAAGAAGATGTTAAAGATATTGTAGAAATATATTGCAGAAGAGCAGAACTACAATCACACTTTTTCAATTCTATTGCTGTTTTCTACCTCCCTGGTGAGGTACCAATGCGGGAAGTTTGAGAGAGTATTTCTAAAATGTGTATGATCCAATACACACAGTTATTTAAAAAGCTGACATCTTGTACATGCTCACCAGAACCAAGCCTAATTAAATAACACATTTAATATTAAATAAGTACATGTGCAGTAGCCACTTGGACAATTACAGATCCCCAGGTCAAAACACAACAGAAAGACATGGAAGATCGTATTTTCAAATCACATCTGTGGCCCCCATAACTGTAATTTGGTATTAGTGGGTCAAAGGATTTATTTGGTTCAAGTGATAATAAGATCATATTTTGAAATGAAACACTACAGGATGTCATATTTAAAATGACTGTGAGTACCTTTCTTTAGTGACGGTTCTGAGGGGGGCAGGGATTAGTTGAGTGTGCTAATTGGAGCTGTGAAGTGTGCAGAGAAAATACAAATGTTTTCTTTTAATATGAAAACAAAGAACTTTTTTTTAACACCGACCTGGGATTGTGTTTCTTTCCAAGTTTCCTTATTGTTTCTGAGAAGAGACTGTTCACTTGCAAAGTGAACTGGACCCGTGTGACTCGCAGGTAAGGAGAGCCCGTGTTGAACTAAGATGGCTACAGTGAGTTTTCCTGGACAAAGCTCGGGCAAAGGATAGCGCAGAGTGCACCTGCACCTGAGATTGTGTTGAGAAGCTTTGTGATAAGAGCAGGTAAAGAGGGAAAAGAAACACAAGTATTTTCTTTGTTTGAAGAACACATTTTGTTTTAACTGAAACGGGACTACAACTTTTGAAAGGGAAATAGTTGCTAGTGCACTGTATTTTTATTGAGTTTATTAGAAGAAAAAAGCTTATATTTTGGACAGAACGAACTCGTTTGGCATGCAACTAGCAGCAAACGATGTGAAGCAAACAAAACAGTTAGCAAGTTAGCAAGTTAGCAAGTTACAGTCTGTCCTAGGTCCGGGGGTGCTTATGGTTGTTTATGGGTTCCCTTACCTTAGCCAGTGTCATGTACGGGTGTCCGTACCTTACTGGAGTGTTTGTTTTTATTATAATATATATACATAAAATAATATATAATAATGTAATATTTCAGATAAATCGTCACAGTGAGTGACACCAGCATTATTGGTTTTTTGAGAAATAAAAAAACAGAATGTAGAGAAGAAAATGTTGGAAGGAAGTTGGGAGAAAGACTGGTCTCCGAAGGAGCACCGGGACTGGTGGAAGCAACAACAACCAGATAAGACAGAGAAAGGAATTGTGATATTGTGTCAGGTTGGTGAGAATCAAGAAAAGAAAATAACAGAAATGGAAGATCATCATAAACAGTAATGTGAATTGAGAGAAGAAGTTGTGAAAAATACGATAGAATTAATAGAACTACAAGGCAAATTAGAAGGGCAAGAAAAGTGGTCAGAAAAGGTGAAGGTGTAGGTGCGCGATGTGCTGCCGTGTTAGCAGCGCGTCGCGACACAGATCACTCCGAGGACGACAGGCCCGATTGGGATGATTTAGATCGCAAAGCATGGGAATATGAAAAAGGAGGTTTTGCTAGCGCTCCTCCCCCATATAATCCGGAATATAAATCAATCACTGATTTTGGTTATAATAATACATTGTATCCAGATCTGACCGCTCTGAAAACGGTCCCAGCTGCACCCATGCAAGTCAAAACTAGACAGAGTAAAGAGGAAGGTCAATCAATAGTCTATACGACTAAAACCCATGTCCCCTTCTCCCCAGGAGAAAAAGAAATGATATGGGTGTCCCTCCCAAAATTAAAACCAAACCAGGGTAACACAACTTTTTGGGATATTCTAGATGAAAAGATGGTTATTCACCTCCTTCACCCGCACGATGTACACATCATCGTGAAGGCTAAATGTCCGCCCAACATTTGGATACAGTTACTACGAGAATATCAGACCGGGGAGTGGGCTAATGTAGCCTCTACAGATGAGGAGGAAATAACAGAACTTTTTCACAATGGATCAAGAAAACTGAGATAGTGAAATAATGAAATAATCGAGTGGGATTATTTGACATTTTATTCTAAATAATCATAAGCTTAAATAATAAGTTATAAGGGCTGTTTGAGACACTGCAGGGTCAATAAAACATGCCACAGATCGGATATCTGAATTATCTTTAGATATCAATGTGTATGTGCTTTGTGTGTTTATGAATATGTATAGTTTGAAGGTGATATAAGGTAAATGTCTATGTTTTGGCAATCATTTTAGAATTATATTTAAAAATGTAACAACAGATTTATCATATTCATGAGGATCTTTGGCTCTATACAGAGTGCCTCAAGCATCAGAAATCAGAAAGAAAGACTATTATAAGAAAAGTAATCCAAAATATACATTGAATAAACAGATGGATAATAATAGTAATACATAAATAGTCATGGTGTCTCCACAAGAAGAACCAGAATTTGTTTGTTAAACATCATGTTATGGACAAGCTCTGTCAAAAGTCAAATTCAAGGAAACGAAAGGCTAGAAGAGAGCCTGGTGCAGCCCTGACAGCCTGTGAAAGCAGGAGAATGTAAACAGTCTGGTGACATGTTACAGTCTTTCAGAAAATGTTTGGTTATTGGTGCCTAGCATATAATACCTGAAATGAAAGTCAAAGTAGACCATGGTTTTAAGATGAGTGATGTAGGAAAAGGGTAAGATACCGCAGAAGTATAAGATTACAACTATAGAATAAGTAAGCTCAAGTAATATAAAATGCTTTACAGGAGAAAAGTAAGAATGGAAAGGAAGAGTAAAAGAGAAGGTGTCCTAGGATTATGGGAATCATTATTGAGATCAATGGCCTATTGGCTAATATTTTGTTAGGTACATATATGACTTCAATAAACGAATAATGGAGTGACATCTGTATAAATATAAATAAAACATATTGATAAAAAAACCTGAATACATTTCTTGTAAGAAATTAAGAATAGGAGAAAGAATAGCTGTTAGAATGCAGAGCAATGTTAACCAAAGTTGAAGAGGGTTTGAGTAAGTTGACGAGGGTCTGAGTAAGTTGATAAGGCTTGGGAAGCAGGAAAAGGTGAGTTTGATGTGTGTGAGACAAATGTGCTGCCACTTTTAGCACAGAGAGCTTCTGATGGTGATTGAATGAAACGTGGGAAAATAAATAAACTTGATGTAGGATAAATGAATAAATAATTGAATGAGATATGAGCCGCAGAGACCTCCCACATTGGAAAGTGGACTACAGCAGATAATCCTCTCCTCTCCCAGGGCAGGGTGATTAAGTGGGGACGCGTGTGAAGAGTGCAGGTGGACCCAGGTGAGTTGTGAAAGAAAGAAGAAACAAAAATAATAAGGCACGCGTGCAAACAATCAAAATAATACTAAGTGAATAACAAATTAAACAATAAAGTGAAAGATAATCAACACACAAAATAATGGCAATATAGAACCAAACAAAATACACAAGCCATATTGCATAAAGTGAAGTGAAATATAAATATAATAAGTAATGGTGATTAAGGAGCTAATTAACACCGTCCGTGACATTTACATTGGTTGGGTGTGTGGATACCAGTAATAATTTTTGTTTTATTGAAATACAAAATAATTCTATTTTTCCGAAGTGCTGAACTTTAATACAGTCTAGAAAGATTAATATTTTTTGTCTTGGGCTATATTATTATTACCATAGTTTTTCTATTGTATAAGTATCTTGGAGTAGAGGCATAGGTGGGCATGTGGGCAGAGGAGTAGGAAGGCCGGTCAAGCAAATAAGCTTGCTAAGGTACGCAGCAGCAGCAAGCAGCCCCCACATCCAGCCAGCCAGCCAGTCTGGCTGGCAGTGACTGAGTGGTTGACAGACGGCAAGCAACGGAATGTACGTGCTCTGTGATGTCATAGCAGTCAGCTGAGAGAGGCTCGTGATGTCATCGCTGAGCTGGCTGGCTGGCTGGCTGGCTGGCGGGCTGGCTGGCTCTGTGTGTGTGTGTGTTTGTGTGTGTGTCTGTTTTTCTGTTTGTCAGTCTGTCTGTCTGTCTCTCTCTCTCTCTCTCTCCCTCTCAATTCATTTGTATTGTCAAAAGCAATTGGACATACATACATTCATACATATATATATATATATATATATATATATATACATGCATACATACATGCTAGAAAGTCATTACTATGTTATCTTAAAGGCTAACTAAGCAGAACATATATCATTATCGAACAGAGTTCATAGGTCTATACATGGTATTAGTGAACAGGCACGTAGGTCATTCTGTTTGACATTGTCTCCAAGGTTCTCATTGTAAATAACAAAGAGAAATCAAACTACCTTATGGCCTCCTGACCTTCTAGCTTGACCTTATCTTTCTTAAGTATACAAGAGAGAAAAACAGTTGTGAGAAAAGAATTTCTAACTTTCCTTCCACACATACATACATACATACATACATACATACATACAAACCAGAGGCATGCAAAAAAATATAAAGAGGAAGAAAATGTTGTATAGCACATACAAAAGGGATGGTGATGAAACAAAATACATAGAATATGTTGAGCTGCAAAGAGATCTTAAGAAAGGGATCAGGAAAGCAAAGAGGGAAATAGAAAGAAACATAGCTCTTGGAGCTACAACCAATGCAATGAGCTTTTTTCAAAATTACAACAGCAAGCGGTCAATTAAGGAGGAGGTGAAACAGATAAAGGGCAAAAATGGAGGTATCTTGGAAAACGAACAAGATGTGGCAAATATTCTAAATGAGTATTTCACAGAGGTTTTTACAAAAGAAAAAACAGATGACATGCCACAGGTTGACAATCAATCCAGTCAAACCCTAAGAGAGATCAGGATAAATGAGGAGGAGGTACTAAAGGGACTAGCAGAATTAAAATCAAACAAATCACCTGGGCCAGATGGGATATTTCCAACAGTACTTAAAGAAATGAGGGAAATTATGTATAGGCCGTTAACTCGATTATTTCAAATGACACTTAGAACAGGGGATGTTCCCACTGACTGGAAGACAGCAAATTTCATACCAATCCACAAGAAAGGGGACAAAACTGAGCCAGGAAATTACAGACCAATCAGTCTCACCTGCATCACCTGTAAAATGTTGGAAAAAATGATTAGACAGAAAATAGAGGAGCATCTCAATGAAAACCATATTCTTGGAGATAGTCAACATGGGTTTAGACGAGGCAGATCATGTCTTACTAACTTAATACATTTTTTTGAACATGCAACTGCAGCTGTAGATCACGTGAAAGCATATGATATGATATACTTAGATTTCCAAAAAGCTTTTGATAAGGTTCCACACCAAAGACTGATCCTCAAATTGGAAGCTGTAGGCATTCAGGGTCATGTAAGTAGATGGATTATGAACTGGTTGATGTATAGGAAACAGATTAGAGGAGTCACTTCTAACTGGAGTGAGGTTGTTAGTGGAGTTCCACAGGGATCAGTACTAGGGCCTTTGCTTTTTCTAATCTATATTAATGATCTGGACTCTGGGATACTTAGCAACCTTGTCAAATTTGCAGATGATACTAAAATAGGTGGCTTAGCAGATACAATCTTGGCAGCACATGCTATTCAGAGGAACTTAGATAAATTCAGTTGTGGGCTGACACCTGGCAAATGAAATTCAATGTGGACAAGTGCAAGGTAATACATGCAGTAAAACAAAAATGTCCACTATAATTACACTATGGGAGGTACAGATCTAGATGAAGTAATGCATGAGAAAGACCTAGGAATCTATGTGGATTCACTTTCTCCATCCAAACAATGTGGGGAAGCAATACAAAAGGCATACAAAATGCTAGGGTATATCGTCAAAAGTGTAGAATTTAAGTAATGTTAAGACTGTACAATGCGCTAGACCTCATCTGGAATACTGTGTACAGTTCTGGGCACCACACTTCAAGAAGGATATTGCTGCTTTAGAGACAGTTCAGAGGAGAGCAACCAGACTTATTCCAGGTCTGAAGGGAAAGTCCTACTCGGAGAGACTGAGGGAACTGAACCTTTTCACCCTGGAACAGAGGAGATTACGTGGGGACTTGATCCAAGTCTTCAAAATCATGAAAGGTTCCTCAAACCAGAGGAGCTTTTCCAGATCAGCAGGGACACATGCACCAGGGGACAACAAATGGAAATTGGGTTTCAAGGCATTCAAGATGGAAAGTGGTAGAAGCTGAAAGTTTGGGAACATTTAAAAATAGACTGGATAGGATCCATGGATCACTTAGATATTAATGGACACCAAACGAGCATGATGGGTCGAATGGCCTCCTCTCGTTTGTAAACTTTCTTATGTTCTTATGTTCTTATGAATGTTCCCTAAGCATGTTTCAAATGTTCCCTAATTTATGTTACAAATGTGCCTTAGCACCTCTCTCTCTCTCTCTCTCTCTCTCTCTCTCTCTCTGTCTCAATTCAGTGCATTTGTATTGTCAAAGCAATTGGACATGCATACATACATACATACATACATATATATGGAAAATAAACAATATGTGTACATCTCTGCATTAATGGTGCCCTAACAGATGTGCAAGTTACATGACAGACAGACAGACAGACACTCACACACACTTTCACACACACACACACACACACACTTTCACAGACAGACAGACAGACAGACAGACACACACACACACACACACACTTGTATACCTGACACGTATAGAAGACTGGATAGGGAGATATAAATAGCAATGGGGAGACTCTTGTACTTGGTGTGGCTCTATCCATATAGTGGGGCCAGCAGCCACTTAGCAGGTGTAGCAATAGAAGCTCAGCCTGGGGAGACTGGATTTAGCATTTCCTCTCCATTTTGATAAGTATCCTTAATCATTTCTGCAAAATACTTCTATGATACCTATGTATGTTTTTTACTTGTACTATATTATACTATCAAGTATCAGTGTACACATACAATGTGACCTGTTACATTAATACAGAGGCCACGGAAGGCCAGATCAGTAATAGCCACTGTCCCCTGATATTACACTTTTTTACAATCACTTTGGCACTCATTTCAGAACCTTGATGTCATTTTTCAAAACTCTAGACACTAAACTCACACCCGATGATCAAAATGCACATTATTCAATTGCTTGGATACAATACACATCAACCTCAGATCATTTGTTCATTGAACTAAAATGATACAACTTAACGTCAAAGTATTACCATTTCAAAATGCAATTCACACATTACATCTGAGATCACTGTCTATTCATTTCATTACAAAGATCTAACTATCAATTGATACAGCTGCTCAAAATGATAAGTGACTGTTGCATTACTCTTAATTCATAGTTTTATGGAAACTGACGAACAGTATTCCATGTTTCGATCATGAAAGTTTCAGGATAATGAGATCCATTGACACCAATAACCGAGGAGCATGAACCAGTTGGACTACATTATCTATGGATGTAATATTTCATCATCATTCATCATCATGTAGCACTTTTCCACACCATGTTTTCAGTGTGGAAGGAAAGTTAGAAATTCTTTCTCTAATACCTGTTTTTCTCTCTTGTATACTTAAGAAAGATAAGGTCAAGCTAGAAGGTCAGGCCAGAAGGTAGTTTGATTTCTGCTTGTTATTTACGATGAGAATCTTGGAGACAATGTCAAACAGTATGATTGAAGTGCCTGCTCCCTAATCCATGTGTTGATCTATGAACTCTGTCCTATAATGATATAAATTCTGCTTAGCTAACTTTTAAGATAACATAGTAATGACTTTCTGATTATAACCAGCTCTTTGATTTTTGTGTATAAAAGCTCTGACTGTTAAAATGAAGGCAGAGCGACTTTGGGATCTTCTTGAGTCACTGTTCCTCTCCACGCTGCATGTATTAAAGGCATTGCAACTAACGCTCCAACCTGGTTGAAGATGATTGTTCTTCCACATCAGATTTGACATTACTGTATGTATGTAGGTCATCCAGGTCACAATAGAGGTCAAGCAGTGGGAGGAGGAAGACGTGGTGGTCAAAGGAATGGAAGGGGACATGCACCCCTTCTGAGAGGTGGTCGTGGGCCTCGTCATAGAGGAGGGCTTAGGCCTCACCAGAGAGGCAGCCATGGGCCTCATTTGAGAGGTGTTGGGGGAACGTGGTAGAGGACAAGGCCACGGACCAGACAGCGGCAGCAACAGCAAATAGTGTCCAGTGAAATCCGAGAAATAGTTGTAGAACATGTTGTAAATCATGGCATGACCATGACTGAGGCAGCTACAATGATTCAATCAAACCTCAGAATCAACTCAGGATCAACTGTGGCCTCAATCATCAGAAATGTCCGTACTGAGAAGCGGCAAGTCTTCAGCATGCACTAAACATTAGGCTACTCTCAATTGTCAAATGACTGTATACTGCATACCAATGTGTAGCACAGAGTATAGTGTGCCTTTTGAAAGAAATGCAGACAGAGTGAAGCAGCTGATGACTGAGTATGTTCAGGTATGTTCAGTTTCAAGATGCCTCTTGTGAAAAATGGTTGTGAGAACCTGAACCTGAACACAGGGCTGATGGAAATTTAGAAGTACAGTAATCAATCCTTTGTTTTGCTTTTTACACTAAGCCAGGTGAGGAACACTGCAGTTGACATTTTACTGTAGTTTTGTTCGTTTTTGTAGCTAATTATTTTTGCATGGATTCAAAGAAACCTATGGTGTGATTTGATTGTATTGCATCAATACATTTCAGATTTTGTTCAATGATTCCACTGTGTCTGTAGTATTCTCTCTACTAGTCCTTTTACAGTGATGTATTTATGTGTAGTACCATAATGAAACATGTATCACATATTTTGTACTACAATATTTAATGATTGTACGAACAACTACACAGTGAAACTATCGGTATCTTCTGTGTTACTATGTTACTATGGTATTTCATGATAAATGAGTTATTTGAACCAACAAGTCTGCAAGTGCTAGGTTTCTTTAAAGATATGAATGCACAATGCAATGTTTTGAACATTGGACAGCCTGTGTTACAAGTGATGACCGTTTTGAGTTTTGTGTCTAGAGTTTTGAAAAATGACATCAAGGTTCTGAAATTAGTGACAAAGTGATTGTAAAAAACTGTATATTCATCCTATTTAATGTGCTCTTTTAAAATGTACTTTTCTTTTTTATGTTGCCATTTCTGTTCTACCAATGTTTCAGTTGTTAGCCAAAGATTGACAGAGTACATCTCATACACACAGGCCAGACAGCAAAGATTTCTTTTTGAAATTCAATTACAAATGCTGCATGAACTCATCAATACGATTAGAGCTCCTGAAAGCAATATAACTAACTCACTCTACAGCATCTCATTAGCAGTGAAAAGAAACCAAGAAAGTTGGGACAGTCGACTGTTTACCACTATGTAACATCACCTTTTCTTTTAATAACACTTATTAAGCACTTGGGCACTGAAGACACCACTTGGTTAAGTTTAGCAAGCGGGATTTTCCCCCATTCATCCATTATGCATTTCCTCAGCTGCGCAACTGCACAGGGCCTTCGTTGTCTTAATTTGCACTTCATAGTGCGCCACACATTCTCAATTCGGAGACAGGTCAGGACTGCAGGCAGGCCATGCTAGCACCCGCACTCTCTGCCTATGCAACCATGCGCTTGAAATCTGGGCAGAATGTGGTTTGGCGTTATCCTGCTGAAAAATGCAGGTACGTCCCTGGAAAAGACGATGTCTGGATGGCAGCATATGTTGCTCCAAAATGTGTACATCTCTTTCTGCAAAAATGGTGCCCTCACAGATGTGCGAGTTACATGACAGACACTCATACACACTGTCACACCCATACACACACAAACACACACTTTCACAGACAGACACACGCACACACACACACACACACACACACTTTCACAGACAGACAGACACACACACTTTCACACACAATCACTTTCACAGACAGACACACACACACACTTTCACACAGAGACAGACACACACACACTTACATACATACATACATACATACATACAGTGAGGGAAAAAAGTATTTGATCCCCTGCTGATTTTGTACGTTTGCCCACTGACAAAGAAATGATCAGTCTATAATTTTAATGGTAGGTGTATTTTAGCAGTGAGAGACAGAATAACAACAAGAAAATCCAGAAAAACGCATTTCAAAAAAGTTATAAATTGATTTGCATGTTAATGAGGGAAATAAGTATTTGATCCCCTATCAATCAGCAAGATTTCTGGCTCCCAGGTGTCTTTCATACAGGTAACGAGCTGAGATTAGGAGCACTCTCTTAAAGGGAGTGCTCCTAATCTCAGCTCGTTACCTGTATAAAAGACACTTGTCCACAGAAGCAATCAATCAATCAGATTCCAAACTCTCCACCATGGCCAAAGAGCTGTCCAAGGATGTCAGGGACAAGATTGTAGACCTACACAAGGCTGGAATGGGCTACAAGACCATCACCAAGCAGCTTGGTGAGAAGGTGACAACAGTTGGTGCGATTATTCGCAAATGGAAGAAACACAAAATAACTGTCAGTCTCCCTCAGTCTGGGGCTCCATGCAAGATCTCACCTCGTGGAGTTTCAATGATCATGAGAACGGTGAGGAATCAGCCCAGAACTACATGGGAGGATCTTGTTAATGATCTCAAGGTAGCTGGGACCATAGTCACCAAGAAAACAATTGGTAACACACTATGCCGTGAAGGACTGAAATCCTGCAGCGCCCGCAAGGTCCCCCTGCTCAAGAAAGCACATGTACAGACCCGTCTGAAGTTTGCCAATGAACATCTGAATGATTCAGAGGAGAACTGGGTGAAAGTGGTCTCAGATGAGACCAAAATCAAGCTCTTTGCCATCAACTCAACTCGCCGTGTTTGGAGGAGGAGGAATGACCCCAAGAACACCATTCCCACCATCAAACATGGAGGTGGAAACATTATGCTTTGGGGCTGTTTTTCTGCTAAGGGGACAGGACAACTGCACCGCATCAAAGGGACGATGGACGGGGCCATGTACCGTCAAATCATGGGTGAGAACCTCCTTCCCTAAGCCAGGGCATTGAAAATGGGTCAAATACTTATTTCCCTCATTAACATGCAAATCAATTTATAACTTTTTTGAAATGCATTTTTCTGGATTTTCTTGTTGTTATTATGTCTCTCACTGCTAAAATACACCTACCATTAAAATTATAGACTGATCATTTCTTTGTCAGTGGGCAAACGTACAAAATCAGCAGGGGATCAATTACTTTTTTCCCCCACTGTACATACATATATATGGAAAAGAAACATTACAAGTATAAATCACAATAAGATGTAATAAAGTACAGATAAACAAAGTGTAATAAAATGTGATCTGTTTGAAAATGCAGGGACGTCACTGGAAAAGATGATGTCTGGATGGCAGCATATGTTGCTCCAAAATGTGTACATCTCTTCTGCAAAAATGGTGCCCTCACAGATGTGCGAGTTACATGACAGACAGACAGACAGACACTCACACACACTGTCACACCCACACACACACTTTCACAGAGAGACATATACACACACACACACACACACACACACACACACACTTTCACACAGAGACAGGCACACACACGTACAGACACACACACTAACTTTCACACAGAGACAGACACACACACACACACACACATACATACATACATATGGAAAAGAAACAATACTTTTATAAATCACAATAAGATGTAATAAAGTACAGAAAAACTAAATGTAAGAAAATGTGATCTTTAATACACACAAATATGTATGGCTGGTCGGATGCGTCTTGGACTCGGGTTCCTCTTCATTACGTATAACGCTTTTGCCTTTTGCTAAAGCTTTCCGTGGAGGGGATCGTGGGTGAGTTTGTACCATTCTTGGGGGGCTCTGCCTTGTTGGGGCGGAGCTGTGATCCAGGTGAACAGCAGATCGGGCATAGGTGGGCATGTGGGCAGAGGAGTAGGAAGGCCGGTCAAGCAAATAAGCTTGCTAAGGTACGCAGCAGCAGCAAGCAGCCCCCCCATCCAGCCAGCCAGCCAGTCTGGCTGGCAGTGACTGAGTGGTTGACAGACGGCAAGCAACGGAATGTACGTGCTCTGTGATGTCATAGCAGTCAGCTGAGAGAGGCTCGTGATGTCATCGCTGAGCTGGCTGGCTGGCTGGCTCTGTGTGTGTGTGTGTCTGTGTCTGTCTGTTTTTCTGTTTGTCAGTCTGTCTGTCTGTCTCTCTCTCTCTCTCTCTCTCTCTCTCTCTCTCTCTCTCTCCCTCTCAATTCAATTCATTTGTATTGTCAAAGCAATTGGACATACATACATACATACATACATATATGTAGCGTAAGGTACACTTATACATTTCAATTAAAGAAGTGAATTCATAGTATGACCTTATCACGAATCCTGGAGTCTTGTAGAACTCAATTTCTGTAATAATTGGACGCAGACACCAATTCCAAAGATATAAATTGTCAAATTTATTTAAAAACAAAGACTAAATGTAGCACTACACTAATTATACAAAAGGGAAAAACTAATTAAAATTCAACTCTAGATCAACAAATCAAAGACAAATCACTTCCGTGACCAAATCAAAGACCATGGGATCCCATAGGATAACACACAAATCGTTAAACAAAAAAGGTTATAAACACATTGACTACAATACCGGTTAGTAATTCTAGGAATCACTAAGAAACAGTTGAAAGTGCTAAATTGCAGTTTCAGAAGATGAAAAAAAACTGTAACAGATGGGATATGTAGTACTTTATGCTCGAGTGGTCTATGCGATTACACCCTGTTGGTGTTATTAAGAACGCCAAGTACCAGAATGCAGAGCGGGACTGTTTTTTGTGCCGTGACTTGTCGGGGGAAAAAGGCGCAGAAAAAACGGACGAGAAGGTGAAGGTAGTATGGCGGTGATGCACGCGTTGGTGAAGTGGGAAAGCGGGGTCGACAAAGACTCTTACAGCGTGATTCCCACTGCTTGCTTTCGCAATTTTGATTTATTCAGCATTGCTGATGATGACGAAGAGACGACTCGAAACTTCAGAGCAGAGTGGAGAGACACGAACAAACCTCCAAAAGGTGGATGGCCTGTCCATGAAGCGCAGATCATTATGACTGGTAACAATGTTTATTTAAAAAAAAAACATTAAAGTCTTTACATGCTATTTGATATATACAATCACAGTATATTTGAAATGAATGTTTAAGTTATTAATGTGTTGTACTTCTAACATACTCTTATAACATGGTAGGTGGTGGTGAGGGCGCTAAAAACTCGTCATACTTGACTGGCATTTGTAAGAACGATTTATTGTGTGTTGTGCTTTACAATAAAATCCCCCAAATCACAAAATAAATTAAACCAGATATAATTTAACTTCAGTTTTGATTCAGTGTTGGCTGTTCATCTTAATTTGTATGGTCAAAGCACAGTATTTTTATGACAAATAAATATAATCCCCAAATATCTGTGGACATAATGCAGGGTTTTATTTATTTTATTTTTATTTTAGGAAAAGAAGGCGAACTAAGAAGAAAACTTAATGACCTAACAAAAATTCCCTGTCCTAAAATGAAGAGAGTACCTAAACCAAACAAAAAACTTCAAATTTCAGATGATAGTGACCTTGATGAACCACAGTTACCGGTGAGATAATTACTGCAAATATTAAATAAATGTATTGCAGGATTGTTTTTTTTTAATCATATTCATATATATATATATTTTCATTTTAAACTCTTTTCCTCTCTGAATACAGCACAAAATAAGAAAGAAAACCGATGGAGCTTCAAGAATTAGATCCCGTCATATTCTACAGACATTTAAAGAGTCCAGTGAAGTTGAGCTACAGCAAAAAGTTAAGCAGCTCGAAAAGGAAAACACAAGACTTAAAAATGAAAACCAATGTCTTCGAAACCGTATGGTTGATGGTAAGTTTTTTTATTTATAGCAAATAATTCCTTACCTTGATAAATGTTATTCTTCAGTAATTTAGATTCCAGAGTAATGTATTATAGTTGATCATACTGAAGTAATCTAGAACCACAATACAGACTCTTAATGTGCACTGTCTAATAGTTTAATAATACTGATTATTAAATAAAGTTTTTCAACATAACTTCATAATCCTACATTAATGACTATATGCATTACATTAGACCTGGTAATTCTTGTATTTTATCTTTTTTATTTTTTTCGTAGCTAATGTTAATGACCCACAAAAAGGTCAGTTTGCCAATAACATAGAGCAAGTCTCTCAAGTATAATTGCAGGCATTGATGGTTTTGTTTTCACTTTGTATTAAATATATTACTAGAAATGATTATCATTTAATACTAAGGTTTTTTTCTCCAGAGATTCCAGACCTTTTGGACAATCTGAAAAAAATTGTAACAAAAGCCACATTTATCAGCAATGAAGACAAAAGTGTGTCACCATCAAGTGGTTCTGACAGCCCCACAGCAAATTGTTCTGAATCTGACAAAGAATCACCAAAACAGGTATAACACTCTTGGTCTACAATATTACAAAGACAAGGTAAAAATATATATATTGAAAACAAATATTGGTTGTAAACAATCTAATGATGCTACATTATCAGTTATATTCATAGTTATAGTTGATAATAAGAATGTAATTGAATTATGGGTGTCACAGATTCACTGACTTTATTATGTCTGTAAATTAATAAACTTAGAATTGAGACATACTGTGGTCTTTAATAACACATTTCTGTAACAAAATCACAGCCTTACTGATAATGTATTCCACTTAACATAATATAAGAATAGTTTGGGGATAAACTTGTTTTTTATTTACCATTGTCTTTTAGGTGGAAATATTCCCAGGCACTGGAGTTTACATTGACAAACTGTCCTGGATCCTTGCAGAGAGGTGCAGCACGAATACGTCATATGCAAGAACCCTGACGGTTGCTGTCTTTGACTTTCCAACATTATTAAAGAGCAATCTTCGTGGTGGTGGCAGCAAGAGAGATCCAACTTCGGAGAAAAAGACACCTCTGGATCGCTTAAAGGTGGAAGCCATATATGGTATGTAAATGCTGTTGTACAAAATTTCTAACTCTCCTTTTTAACTGTATAGAACACAAAGGGTTAGCATTTGAAATGTTCCTTTGGCCTTTGTTTTAGTTTCAGAGACTAGAGTTAATTTATTAATAAATAATAATACCTTACATGTAGCAGCTGGAAAGATCCCAAAGTGCTCTACAGACTCACTTCACCCACCACCCTCTGGGGTGCAGCCATTTTGTACCAGCAGATTACTACACAGCAGTAAAGGTGGAGTCATAACAAATTTGTTAGACCTGATTGAGGGAAGCCTGACTTAGAATTCAGCCACGTCACTCTTTCAACAACACCTTGTAAATCACCTTGGATTAATGCTTCAGACATATTAATACATAATAATAATGAATAGTGCCATGGGATCCTTGACAATATAAACTTTCATGTCTCATTTAAATTTGACTTTTGAGCAAATACTTCACATTTCAGTCCAGTTGTGCCACATCAATGTAATGCTTAAGCAAGGTATTAATGGAGAAAAGACTGCCTTTGCATAGCTGCTTCGCCAAGTACAGATTTTACTATGAACTAGTGTAAGACAAGTTTAAGAGCATACACCAAAACGTTTAAATACACCCACACACAAAAATGTTGATTTACTGTGGCAATATGTAACTAATGAACCCTTCTCAAAGATATGTGGTATGTTTATTAAAAGATTTTTATATATCTATGTGCAAGTCATTAAATCTATGTGATACATGTTTTTTAGGGGCTACCTTGAAAAAAATGCCCAGTACCCCAAAGAGTGTAATTGGTGGTGCAATTAACAGCAAGATAAATGAACTACGACACAGAATGAAACCAGAGTGAAGATTTGAAGAACCAGATCTGTATTTTTTGTTTTGTTTTCAACAGGGTTGGGGTCAATTCCAATTCAATTTTTAATTCCCTTTTCAATTCAATTCCAATAAAGAATATTATGTGAATGCAAAAAGTAATTGCAATTTTGAATTGATTTGTAGGAGGAATTGGAATTGAAAAACAGGAATTGACCCCAACCATGGTTTTCAGTGAGTGTTGTACAAATTGATAGGTCAGGGTTTCTGTAAAAACTTAATAGAGGCCAGCAGGCGTGCACGATCTGGGAAAAACTGCTCCACTACAACAGACCTCTTTCCCTTCGTTTTCTCTAAAAACCTCCTGATATCCTTCACTGCAGCTCTGACTCACCGAGGACGAGGAGGCGAGAGAGGAATCCGTGAAGCCGCCCTCACTGTCACTCCGAGCCGCGATGCTCCAGCGTGTAGCCGGACCTTTCCCCACCAAGCCGCTCGCTACCCCAGCTTCACTACTGTGCCACCACTTCTTTTACTGCCACTATTTACCAACACCGTCCGTGCTCCCTCCCAGCACCTTCTTAGTGCGTTTTTTCCACCCGGCGCCTCGGCTTGTACCGCCGAGCCTGGCCCTGCCTCCTCCTCGGCTACACCCTGTGTGTCTGTCCGCCCGTCTGCTGGCTGCTGAGGTTGTTCCTCGTCACTAACCAGCGCCCCGTGCACCGCCTCAACACCATCTCCCCCCGGCGTCTCGGTCGTCACTATCCCCCGCTGCCTCGACCCCGTCCCCCAGCTGTGCGTCATCGCCTCCGGGCAGCTCTTCCCCCGTCACGGCATCAGTGGTACCATCGGTCCGACCGGCGACTGTCTCCTCCGCCGGGGCTCGATCTCTGTCTGCCCGCTGCATCTGTGGCTGCGGGCCGGTGTCTCTATTCCTCCCCGCGTCGCCCCGCTCCTCCTCCCGCTCCCTGTCCTGCTCGGGACAGTTCCTCACGACATGCCCCTCGCTCCCACACCTGAAACACTTCATGGACTCCGAAGTAGCGAACACGACGTAGTCGGTATTGTCGATCTTAAATTTAAAAATGACATTAAGATCCTCATTGATGTTATTGAGGATCATATACAGCTGCCTTCGGAAGGACACGACGTGTTTCAGTTGCGGGGCTTTGCAGCCCAGCGGGACCCTCTTAATGCCGGACATCAGCTGCCCGAGCCGGTGCGGATGAACGGAGGGACGTTAGACAGCGTTACCTTCCGGGCAGGAGCAGCGAGCGGCAACACCGGGGTGAAAGTGTCGTCTAACACTGTGCCATTAGCCACTAGCTGATTGAGCAGATCAGTGGTTTTTAAGAAGATAACAATGGCAGCAGACTTGATATTTTCACACCCTGCTACCTCCCCAACCGCTAACACACACTGCTCTAGGGGGCAGAACTGCACCGGAGCGATCTTGACTCCATGGCGTCGGGTCAGTTTTTCAAAAGACGCATTCAGGGGGTCCGACCCCCCGACCCGGGAAGAACTACCGGTACTCCCCCCTCCCCTCCCCTGTTCCCCCACAATAAGAAAAGCACTGAAAACAGAAGACAAAATAAACAAACTGAAAAAAGTAAAGCAACAAAAAAACGCAGCCAAAGGACAGAGCTCTCAGCAGCACTCCCGCTCACTGCAGACCCCTCCCACACACTCCCAGCTGAGAGAGAGAGAGAGAGAGAGAGAGAGAGTTAGTGTCTGTCTGTCTCTCTCTCTCTCTCTCTGTAGATGCATCATAGGGAACATATGTAACAATCTCTCTTTTTGTTTACCAAAAATGAGAATGAACGTATTTCAAGTGGGTGTTGCCTTGGTTGGAAACGTTTTAAGATTATTTATGAAGTGTAAAGTGGATTTGTCTCAGTTCTCCGTAGTTTTCAATGTATGTGCCATTCAGTAGCGTTCATGTTACAGATGTGCCCTATGCAGTGGTAGGGTCAATAAAATGTCAGTAAAACTTTATTTTAGCAATTATGGAGGGGAAGAACTGCAAATAGCGGGTCCCCACTAATTATCTAACTTACCAACAACGTTTCAAATTAGGTCTTGCGAAGCTGCCAAATAATGCTGTATAATCGTATGTGTCTTCATACACCGGCTGCTATAGTCTGATAGCTTTGATTATATATACATATTTTCTCGTGAACCACAAATGCTATTTGCTTGATTTTTACAGAGTATGTTATAAATACCATTGTTATGAAGCCTGACAAATTGTATGCTGTAATTATGAATATTTTCAAATCATTTGTTTGTTTTTCCTAACATGTTACAAATGTTCCCTATGTGAAAGATGCATTATATCTTAATAACGTCTAAACAATTAAAGATATACAGATTATTATTTTCGGTAAAGTTATAACACATTGCTATTAACTATGTGTGTCAGTAAAAGTTTAAAAAATCCTAACAATTTTTTATTGATCCTGCAAAATAAGTGTTTAGGGAACATTTGTAACATAGTTAGGGTTAGCCACTGGGTAAGGGTTACATCTTCAGCAGTAAGTTTATTCATGTTAATTATTCTCATCAATGTTAAAGAACAATAAGTTCTATCATGTGTGTCGATAAAATGCTGATATTCCATAACGTTTGCTTGTGTATTCTGCAAAACACATATTTAGGGAACATTTGTAACATTAGGGTTACGATTTGCCATAGACGCGGAATGAGTTTGATTGTGATGTTAAATGGGGTTTAAAGACGCAGTCGCCTCAGTGCTGATTACTATTGCTGTGTTTCTCCACTTCTACTCCATGCTTGGGAACGCCCACATCCAGTGACGTCAAAACCGGTGGAAAAGCGGGCCGGTTCAAAAAAGATCAGCTGGATCCCAGGCCGAGCAGCAGCTCCGGCTCCAGCACCGGCACCATGTCGCTGGAAAAGCGCTAAGTGAGCTCACAGTGAGCTCAGTGTAATGTCTGCTCTGGTGAGCTCACAGTGTGACCTAGTCGTGAGTTCACGTCTTCACTGGGTAGTCCTTGACAACTTAATTGACTCAATTCTTGGGCTTAATTGGTCAAAATGACCATTGGTTGAAGGTACTCAGGGACTGATGTGTAGAGAGACTTATTAAACCTGCAGGATTGTGGTTTTCCCAGAACAGAATTAACCAGTGTAGCGTTATGTTGGGTGTATTCTGATAAGAGCATTTTAGCTCTGAGCTGAAGCACTGATCTAAAGAAGACCTCTCCCCCCCAAATTTATCAGATTTCCTTAACTCATCAGCATGTGAACTGGTTTACATCAAAGTGACAGTCTTGGGAGGATGGCACCGAGAATGGGCCAAATAGCTTGGAATCCCTGCTGTGAGATGTCTGGGGAAGGGGGCCTGTAGGAAATAAAAACTCTTTGAAATGGACGAGAGCCGAAATCCCGACACAGAGCTACGAACCCGTGCCAACCGGCATTTCCAAAAGATGGCATGGATTGACATCAGTCATAAATCAAGCCCCCCTCCAATAGGACACTGGGGGCTGAAACCGAAATCCAATCTCACAAACTAAAGAACCAATCACCTATTGATCTGACAGGCCTATAAAGGATAACGCACGGCATCTCTATCTCTCTCTCACCTAAACCAGTAACTCGCTGCCACAGCTGAACTTGTATCTCTGTTGCCAGAACCGGAACCAGAAACCAACTAAGTCTTTGCCAGCAACAGAAGGGTTAAACTGGGAGAAGGAGATTGAGCCGTAGGAAGAATTCTTTTAAAGGACTTTATTAAATAAAGAACTTTACAGACTGCACATGCCCACCTGTGCCCAGCCATCCAGCTGGACAATTGACTAAGTCGACTGAATACGAAAGTCATTTATATAGCTATTTGAGTCTTAAGAAACTTGACCCTTGGAACGAACAGGGCCCTGCTTTCCTCAAAGACTTTGTCTTCAAGTTTGTGGTTAAAATACTTAATTTAATCCCTGTATTGTATGGAATAATAATAACAACTGTAAAACATAAGAGAAGGGCCTAATAATAAACACAATACACAATAGACTAGAACCCTTAGAATATAATAATACGAACATCTTCATGATTAGTATGATTGTACTTTGGATAATATATTAATGCAAGTTGATAACATATTTTACAGAAAATGGGTTTTAGGAATTGTGACCAAAAAACTAAAATAATTGCTTCAGGGACCACTGCTCCTTTTATCAAGACCAATGTATAGCCCACTTTTCTTTTAAATTATGTTTAAAACAAAATTGAAGAAGCAGTGGTTAGTTCTGAATCAAACATATTGACCCCCTCACTCAATCTGTAAGTCCTGCAGCAAACATTGGAATATGCATAGATATTTGCACAGACTGGTATAAATGTCCCTTATAACTAACCAAATGCCATTTTTGTTGTTTGAAAAGTGCCCAACATCTTACCAGTATGTCCTTTTAGTATGTCACAAAGGTTCCCTAAGGCACAGAAACTTAGAATACAGAGCAAACACAAGTTTCAACCATTGAAATACTTACTAATTTGATTGTTTCACGGACATCAATATCTGGACAATCATAAATATCAAGACTGGCCGTTTCTGGTGCACCTCCAAGCAGCACATGGATCATTGCAGGACTTCCGATATGGAGGGAATTAAGTGGTCAGGTTCTCCTTCAAATAACAATGTTTTATCAGTGATTCCTGAGGAGGGAGGAAATCAAATAAGAATACACATCAAATCACATATATATATATATATATATATATATATATATATACAGTGAGGGAAAAAAGTATTTGATCCCCTGCTGATTTAGTATGTTTGCCCACTCACAAAGAAATGATCAGTCTATAATTGTAATGGTAGGTGTATTTTAACAGTGAGAGACAGAATAACAACAAAAAAATCAAGAAAAACGCATTTCAAAAAAGTTATACATTGATTTGCATGTTAATGAGGGAAATAAGTATTTGACCCCTTCGACTTAGTACTTGGTGGCAAAACCCTTGTTGGCAATCACAGAGGTCAGACGTTTCTTGTAGTTGGCCACCAGGTTTGCACACATCTCAGGAGGGATTTTGTCCCACTCCTCTTTGCAGATCCTCTCCAAGTCATTAAGGTTTCGAGGCTGACGTTTGGCAACTCGAACCTTCAGCTCCCTCCACAGATTTTCTATGGGATTAAGGTCTGGAGACTGGCTCTCACCCAAGATTTGACGCTACATGGCCCCGTCAATCGTCCCTTTGATGTGGTGCAGTTGTCCTGTCCCCTTAGCAGAAAAACACCCCCAAAGCATAATGTTTCCACCTCCATGTTTGACGGTGGGGATGGTGTTCTTGGGGTCATAGGCAGCATTCCTCCTCCTCCAAACACGGCGAGTTGAGTTGATGCCAAAGAGCTCGATTTTGATCCCCTCTGACCACAACACTTTCACCCAGTTCTCCTCTGAATCATTCAGATGTTCATTGGCAAACTTCAGACGGGCCTCTACATGTGCTTTCTTGAGCAGGGGGACCTTGCAGGCGCTGCAGGATTTCAGTCCTTCACTGCATAGTGTTACTAATTGTTTTCTTGGTGACTATGGTCCCAGCTGCCTTGAGATCATTAACAAGATCCTCCCATGTAGTTCTGGGCTGATTCCTCACCGTTCTCATGATCACTGAAACTCCACGAGGTGAGATCTTGCATGGAGCTCCAGACCGAGGGAGACTGACAGTTATTTTGTGTTTCTTCCATTTGCGAATAATCGCACCAACTGTTGTCACCTTCTCACCAAGCTGCTTGGTGATGGTCTTGTAGCCCATTCCAGCCTTGTGTAGGTCTACAATCTTGTCCCTGACATCCTTGGACAGCTCTTTGGCCATGGTGGAGAGTTTGGAATCTGATTGATTGATTGCTTCTGTGGACAGGTGTCTTTTATACAGGTAATGAGCTGAGATTAGGAGCACTCTCTTAAAGGGAGTGCTCCTAATCTCAGCTCGTTACCTGTATAAAAGGGGACAATATTAGGTATAGATATCCTTAGAGAAGCCGGCGCACTAGTGGATGCTAATAATAATTGCATAATATGGACCAATACACACGGGAATAAAAAGAATACACAAAGATACGCAACAAATTGTGCTAGTATCTCACTCACACCGTCAACACCTCATATATGGCCAGACACACCACTTGGACACGTATGTCAGGAATTTCCTGATGTTTGGGCAACACATAAACTAGATTGTGGTCTGGCACAAATTGAACCTATAGTAATCCCAGGTCCAGTACACAAAGCACATAAACAGTATCCTATTAAACCAGAAGCTTTTACAGCAGTTCAGACAATTATTCAAACATTGCAAAATGAAGGAATAATACGCGAAACGCATTCAACCACTAATTCTCCAATCTGGCCAGTGGCAAAACCAGACGGCTCATGGTGACTCACAATTGATTACACACAATTGAATAAAGTTACACCCCGGTTACACCCGATTGTAGCCAATCCCAACACTATATTAAATGATTTGAAACCTGAACACTCTATTTTTACCGTCCTGGATATTAGCAATGGATTTTGGAGCCTGCCACTCCACTCTGATTCCCAAGATAAATTTGCGTTTACTGTATGTGACAAACAGTACACATGGACTAGAGTGCCACAGGGATTTCACAACAGTCCGACACTCTTTCACCAGGCAATGGCCAAGACCTTAGAAGGAATGGATCTGACACCCTGGAATAGTTTAATCATCCAGTACGTGGATGATCTTTTGATTGCGTCTCCTGATGAGTCCTCGGTGTCTTACAAAAGGCAGGATTTAAAGCAAGCCCTAAGAAAGCACAAATAGGCTTAACTAAGGTTCAATATCTCGGACACAACATTTCACAAGGACAAAAATCTATGACGCATAATAGGCAAGAAGCCATTCTAAATATGCCAAAACCACATAATGTTAGGGCTGTGCGTAAAGTTATGGGGCTCCTTAATGATTGTCGCACTTTCATCCCTAATTTCACACAAGCCACAGGTCCAATACAGGCGTTAATCAAAGGGAGCCCGGCTCCCTTGGACCCCATAGACTGGGGACATGAACAGGAAATAGCCTATCGTGTAATAAAACAGGCTCTCAGCAATGCCCCCGCCCTCGGGTTACCAGATCATATTAAACCATTTCACCTCTACTGTTCCCAAGATGGGATCTATTATACAGCAGTTCCGACACGTCCCGTCGCCTATTACTCCACAAAGCAACCTACGGTAGCAGCAGGCATGCATCGCTGTATGGCAGCAGTAGACTGCGCCTCTTGGGCAGTGCAGGCATGCGATTCGATTGTAATGAACACACAGTTGATTCTGCACACAGGACACACGTTAGTTGAATTATTACACACCGGCAAATTGCGTTCAGTCTCCGATAGTAGACGAGCTAGATGGGAAGCTGTTTTGCTCCCCAGAGATAAATCCATACAAATAATAAAAGACACACGAGTAAACCCAGCAGATGGGATGTTAGGGGAGGGAGAAGAGCATACATGCTCTGAGCTGGTTCTCCAGGAGGACCACAGTCGCTTCCTAGAAAACCCCCTCACAGACCCTGACTTGGAACTATATGTTGATGGATCCAGGAAAATAAAAGATGGAATTCCCCACACTGGGTGGGCGGTGGTATTGGATGATAGCACCGTCGTAAAAACAGGATCCCTGCCAGGACACTGTTCAGCCCAAGTGGCAGAACTCGTGGCGCTGACTGAGTCATTAAAAATAGCGAAAGACATTAAAGTTAACATTTTCACTGACAGTCACTATGCATTTGGAGTAGTACACGACTATATGGCAACCTGGGAACGTAGAGGGTTTATAACAACAGCAGGAGAAGTAATCAAAAATTATGAGTATGTCCTTAGTTGAATCATGGACAGATAACAAATGTATCCAAATGACACGCACCTATGCAAATGCCCTTAATAAAACAAAATGTTGGGTTTGTTCCCACATTCCACACGACACTAAGAAAGGGGTTCCAATGATCCCCATTCCAATTCCAGGATTTTCTGATTATTCACAACTTAGAGTTGCCTCTAATGTACGGTATGCATATGATTATGCCTTAGGCATCACAGGAGAATGGTACTTTAGACCGAAGATGGATCAGAATAATCAAAGCAACTACAAAGATACACCAGTCCTCCGGAGGAAAAACCCTCTGGGGATGGCTTGCTGATACCTTTGGTAATCTGGGTATGATTGTGTTACATGGATTGATATCGGTAGTTACTATTCTGCTATGTCTGTATGTTTCTTTTTTATGTCTTAAATACACTGTTCAAAGAGCATCTCAACAACTTTGTAAACCTCATAATGTATCTACTATGGTTACAGCTGCAATTAAAACACCCTCGTTGGCAGACTTTCTCTAAATTTCTACTAAACGACACCGTCCCTCACTCGGGAGGAGCAAAACTCACACACCCATTGACACAAATCTTATTCTATCCCCTTGGTTCTGGAGGCTCCATGTGACTGAGGACAAATGGATTTAGTATCAAAGGCAATAAACCTCATGACTCAAGGAAAACCAAAGGATGCATTGGAAAGATACTATTACAAAGGTCACTCTGCTCCATGAGACACCTTCAGGACATTCTGTACATTCACATTTAGGGACACACACTTATCGCTCTCCCAGACAGCAGGGACACCCTTACACTCGCCGTACACACATATACACCCCACGGGGAAGGGTTGGGATGAAGGAGCTGAAAACGCAGCGTCAAATCTTCCTAACCCCTAAGGGGATTTGCTTGTAACTGACAAACATAACTTTTTGGCTTCTTTCTGCTTTGCTCTATTGCCAAACAGCAGAGAATGAAGACTCTGTATAGGAAGTTGAAGAAAGTGTTTTGTGATAACTATATCATGTTTTATATTAATACTAGCATTAGAAGTAGTTTGTATACAGACTGAGCAGATTAGATTTAGCAGCACAAGTAAAGGGTCAACAAGGTTGGTTTGTTAGAAACTCCTGTCAGTAATGAAAGATCACACAGTGCCGAAATAGCCTACAGATGTCTGCTGAGAATTTGTTTATGACTTAATCGTTTCTCCAGATAGGCAGGAATTGTTTCTGTTAACGAGCGATTGACACTAGGTAAATGACGACCGTGGGATCGCATCTTCCTAGTGCACATCAAAGACGGACATCTGCTTTGGATCCATCACCTCTTCACGGGAGGACAGATCATAAAACGGACCCGGACCTGTATCTTCTGATTGGATGAACGGCCATAAGATGTTACGTCATTTTCCTATAAAGCTGCACTCATGTTGGTAAACATTAAGTTCTCACTGAAGGAATTATTCCTGACGTGGGGCTTCCGAGCGGCTCGATTAAAGTTCTATTTGCTTTATCTCCACGATTTCTCCACTTATTTCCCACACGGTTCTACACCATATAATCACAGTTTAAACGATATTAAATCAAATCGCAGCCAATCAGCTTTTCTTCATTTTGAAATCATTTAATGAGAGCATTACATTTATTTTGGTAAGACTAAATTAGAATGCATATTTCCTGTAACCAACTAAACACATTTATACATTTTGCTACAAGTAAGACTTTAAAAATAGATCATGTAGTACTGTATACCCGCTGCTACAGCCATCACTGTGATTCTCTCTCCGTCACAAAAGAGGCACGTCATCAGGGGCCCAGTTGATAAGGACAGTACAGGAACCTAAAACATGCACTGCAGCAGTCACATGATTCACAGCAAAAAAAATGTTACAATACAGCTTCATGTGAAACCCTCAAAACCCAGCACAGAAGACTGGTGAATAATCATGTACTGGCACTAGGAAACACATGAAAACGAAAAACAATAAGCTCGTACCTTATCCATATTAAGATCTCTTTGTAGTGGCCTTACATAGATCATGGCAGAGCCAATGTGGATTTCTGGGTCCCTTCAATATTTCATGAGTACCCCTCATCAGGGCAAGGAATAACATCCAAGATCCTGAAATCTTCATGAGTTCAAATCCAGCCTCTCACCCAGTTTAGGATACGATTCCAAGAACTGATTTCTGAATCCTTCACAACTGCGCTCACATCCTGACATGAAATACAACTCAAATGTGAATCTAATGAACATCTTACTCACTAATAGACAACCTTGGATTCACAATAGGTTTCTATTCTTTTCATTTGTATAGCATGTGCACGTAGAACAAGCGAATGGATCACAAACGGGCAAATATTCCCGATCTGAATTCCACACATTTCATTAGGAGAGGCATCTGAAAGGATTTGGGGAGCTTTCAAATTGTAATAGTTGATGATATTTCAGTAGCACAGGACAGTGCTTTAATAAAACGTCTAAAATATCCAAGGTACATATAACATTACATGTCACTCATATAGCTTGTTATAGTCTTGTTTTCCCAATGTTTCTTGTGCTGTGCAGTATATGTACAACTAAATAACACTTTATAAGATCTGTCTTCTAGATGTTTTACGGTGCTGCTCCGGTGGCGCTGCGGGTTAAACGCCCAGAGCATCAGAGCGGCGGTGTCGGAGCAGCACTGGGCCCCCAAACAGCGCGGCTCTAAACCTACATAGAGCCAAACATTTTAACCTTTTGACTTGTCCATTATAACCCCAATTAAATCATTAATATCATATAGAACTCTTTTAATAATCATTATTGTAATCATCGCTTCACTGCACCGGCTCTTTTCATGCTGTATTACAGCAGTGCTCTGTTCACACAATCTCTCTCTCTCTCTCTCAATTCAATTCAATTCAATTCAAGGGTGCTTTATTAGCATGACAAACAGTTTCGTAGTGTTGCCAAAGCAGTTAATATTATATACATAAATTGAAAAATAATAAAAGGTAAGAAAAATAATGTATAAATAAAATCTTAATAGACATGTACATTTACTTTATTTATACTTAACAAGTTTACAGCTGGTGCTCCTGTATGTTTTCACAGTGAGCCCCTCAGGCTGTGGCAGGCGGCTACATATTGGGCGGCCAGGGGGGCAGTGTGTCCCTCCCCCAGGAGGATAGCTATTTGTTTTTCATGTATCAATTCAGAAAATGATTTTACAATATTTATGAATTTATTAAAGAATGTGTCCCTTATTTTGGCATATTTATTGCAGTGGAGGAGGAAGTGCATCTCTGTCTGGACCTCTCCTGTCTCGCAGTGACCACAGCGCCGCTCCTCTCTGGGCAGCCAGCTCTGCCTGTGTCGGCCTGTCTCTATGGCCAGGCTGTGGTCACTGAGCCTGTACTTGGTCAGGATGCGTCTCTGCTTCGTATCTCTGACAGTGAAGAGATACTCTGTCAGGGTGTTTTCTCTGTTTAGGGCCCGATAGCAATCCAGTTTACTTTGGGAATTTGGTTTCATTGTTCCAATGTTCCAGATAGGAGGTTTTGATTATCTTTATGATTTGGTTGACTCTAATTGGGGGCAGGTAAGCAGTGCTGACCTGAAGCTGGTCTCTGTTCGCAGTATTAGCGGGGGTCAGTGCCGTGAGCTTCAGGGCCAGCTGACTCAGGGGACTCTTTTCAGGGCTGAACTCTTGGGTTTGGAGGACCTTGTACTGCAGTGAGTCTGACTCACTTTTCTTCAGGTGCACCAGAATTGCAGTGCTCTTTTCTTTATATTAATGAGAGTTGGGTAGCGGCCTTATTCTGCCCTGCATGCGTGGTTTGGTGTGTTCTTCTTCTGATTGTGTAGAAAGCTCTTCTTGTTTTGTCTTTGAGTGCCTTCACTGCCAGGTTAAAGTCAGGGGTGCTGAGGACCATGTTGAACAATTTAAGCTCAGCCTCCTGCAGTTGTGCGCTGCTGTGTTTGAGCATCTCAGTGCTGATGCTGTCCGGGATGCAGGCTTTTCTGGGTGGAAGTGCCTGGAGCTTTTTAGATATTTCCTGTAGGGTGATTGGAGCATCAGTTGGGTTTTGATTATTTTTAATTGATTGTTCGAGTAATTTCAGTTTTTCCCTGGGTTCAATTTGTTTGTGTGTCAGATCATTTTGTTGGATATCTTTATAAAGCTTTTCAAAGTATTTTTTCCAAATGGTTCCATTTTGTATTGCCAATTCTTGTTGTTTTGTTGAATTTAAATTGTTCCACATTTCCCAGAACTGGATGTTTTTGATTGGATAGGTGCCTTAAATTTGTTCGTATTGATTTACACTCATCATCAAACCATGTCTGTGTGTGTGTGTGATTCTGGTTTATCTTTTTCTTTGTCTTTTTAAGATTTGCCATTGTGGCTGCAATTTGAAATATTTGATTGATATCATTTATGGCCAGATTTAGTCCTGAGATGTCAGGCTGATACTGAGAGGTGAGGAAAGAGTTGATGATGTTGGTTATTTCTGTAGAACTGATTGCTTTGTTAAATTCCTCTGTGCTGTTTGGAGCCCATCTGTATGTTTAATTAAGGTTGTACAGCTTACCGGGCTGTGTCTGTGTGTTGCTGGCCTGACTTCTGCTTTTCAGAATCGATTTGCAATGGTCATTTTGACCAATTAAGCCCAAGAATTGAGTCAATTAAGTTGTCAAGGACTACCCAGTGAAGACGTGAACTCACGACTAGGTCACACTGTGAGCTCACCAGAGCAGACATTACACTGAGCTCACTGTGAGCTCACTTAGCGCTTTTCCAGCGACATGGTGCCGGTGCTGGAGCCGGAGCTGCTGCTCGGCCTGGGATCCAGCTGATCTTTTTTGAACCGGCCCGCTTTTCCACCGGTTTTGACGTCACTGGATGTGGGCGTTCCCAAGCATGGAGTAGAAGTGGAGAAACACAGCAATAGTAATCAGCACTGAGGCGACTGCGTCTTTAAACCCCATTTAACATCACAATCAAACTCATTCCACGTCTATGGCAAATCGTAACCCTAATGTTACAAATGTTCCCTAAATATGTGTTTTGCAGAATACACAAGCAAACGTTATGGAATATCAGCATTTTATCGACACACATGATAGAACTTATTGTTCTTTAACATTGATGAGAATAATTAACATGAATAAACTTACTGCTGAAGATGTAACCCTTACCCAGTGGCTAACCCTAACTATGTTACAAATGTTCCCTAAACACTTATTTTGCAGGATCAATAAAAAATTGTTAGGATTTTTTAAACTTTTACTGACACACATAGTTAATAGCAATGTGTTATAACTTTACCGAAAATAATAATCTGTATATCTTTAATTGTTTAGACGTTATTAAGATATAATGCATCTTTCACATAGGGAACATTTGTAACATGTTAGGAAAAACAAACAAATGATTTGAAAATATTCATAATCATACAATTTGTCAGGCTTCATAAGAATGGTATTTATAACATACTCTGTAAAAATCAAGCAAATAGCATTTGTGGTTCACAAGAAAATATATATATATAATCAAAGCTATCAGACTATAGCAGCTGGTGTATGAAGACACATACGATTATACAGCATTATTTGGCAGCTTCGCAAGACCTAATTTGAAACGTTGTTGGTAAGTTAGATAATTAGTGGGGACCCTCTATTTGCAGTTCTTCCCCTCCATAATTGCTAAAATAAAGTTTTACTGACATTTTATTGACCCTACCACTGCATAGGGCACATCTGTAACATGAACGCTACTGAATGGCACATACATTGAAAACTACGGAGAACTGAGACAAATCCACTTTACACTTCGTAAATAATCTTAAAACGTTTCCAACCAAGGCAACACCCACTTGAAATACGTTCACTCTCATTTTTGGTAAACAAAAAGAGAGACTGTTACATATGTTCCCTATGATGCATCTACAGAGAGAGAGAGAGAGAGAGAGAGAGAGAGAGAGAGGTGCTAAGGCACATTTGTAACATAAATTAGGGAACATTTGAAACATGCTTAGGGAACATTCATAAGAACATAAGAACATAAGAACATAAGAAAGTTTACAAACGAGAGGAGGCCATTCGACCCATCATGCTCGTTTGGTGTCCATTAATATCTAAGTGATCCATGGATCCTATCCAGTCTATTTTTAAATGTTCCCAAACTTTCAGCTTCTACCACTTTCCATCTTGAATGCCTTGAAGCCCAATTTCCATTTGTGTCCCCTGGTTCGTGTGTCCCTGCTGATCTGGAAAAGCTCCTCTGGTTTGAGGAACCTTTCATGATTTTGAAGACTTGGATCAAGTCCCCACGTAATCTCCTCTGTTCCAGGGTGAAAAGGTTCAGTTCCCTCAGTCTCTCCGAGTAGGACTTTCCCTTCAGACCTGGAATAAGTCTGGTTGCTCTCCTCTGAACTGCCTCTAAAGCAGCAATATCCTTCTTGAAGTGTGGTGCCCAGAACTGTACACAGTATTCCAGATGAGGTCTAGCGCATTGTACAGTCTTAACATTACTTCCCTTGTTTTAAATTCTACACTTTTGACGATATACCCTAGCATTCTGTATGCCTTTTGTATTGCTTCCCCACATTGTTTGGATGGAGAAAGTGAATCCACATAGATTCCTAGGTCTTTCTCATGCATTACTTCATCTAGATCTGTACCTCCCATAGTGTAATTATAGTGGACATTTTTGTTTCCTGCATGTATTACCTTGCACTTGTCCACATTGAATTTCATTTGCCAGGTGTCAGCCCACAACTGAATTTATCTAAGTTCCTCTGAATAGCATGTGCTGCCAAGATTGTATCTGCTAAGCCACCTATTTTAGTATCATCTGCAAATTTGACAAGGTTGCTAAGTATCCCAGAGTCCAGATCATTAATATAGATTAGAAAAAGCAAAGGCCCTAGTACTGATCCCTGTGGAACTCCACTAACAACCTCACTCCAGTTAGAAGTGACTCCTCTAATCTGTTTCCTATACATCAACCAGTTCATAATCCATCTACTTACATGACCCTGAATGCCTACAGCTTCCAATTTGAGGATCAGTCTTTGGTGTGGAACCTTATCAAAAGCTTTTTGGAAATCTAAGTATATCATATCATATGCTTTCACGTGATCTACAGCTGCAGTTGCATGTTCAAAAAAATGTATTAAGTTAGTAAGACATGATCTGCCTCGTCTAAACCCATGTTGACTATCTCCAAGAATATGTTTTTCATTGAGATGCTCCTCTATTTTCTCCACTTTCTTGTGGATTGGTATGAAATTTGCTGTCTTCCAGTCAGTGGGAACATCCCCTGTTCTAAGTGTCATTTGGAATAATCGAGTTAGCGGCCTATACATAATTTCCCTCATTTCTTTAAGTACTGTTGGAAATATCCCATCTGGCCCAGGTGATTTGTTTGATTTTAATTCTGCTAGTCCCTTTAGTACCTCCTCCTTATTTATCCTCATCTCTCTTAGGGTTTGACTGGACTGATTGTCAACCTGTGGCATGTCATCTGTTTTTTCTTTTGTAAAAACCTCTGTGAAATACTCATTTAGAATATTTGCCACATCTTGTTCGTTTTCCAAGATACCTCCATTTTTGCCCTTTATCTGTTTCACCTCCTCCTTAATTGACCGCTTGCTGTTGTAATTTTGAAAAAAGCTCATTGCATTGGTTGTAGCTCCAAGAGCTATGTTTCTTTCTATTTCCCTCTTTGCTTTCCTGATCCCTTTCTTAAGATCTCTTTGCAGCTCAACATATTCTATGTATTTTGTTTCATCACCATCCCTTTTGTATGTGCTATACAACATTTTCTTCCTCTTTATATTTTTTTGCATGCCTCTGGTTTGTATGTATGTATGTATGTATGTATGTGTGGAAGGAAAGTTAGAAATTCTTTTCTCACAACTGTTTTTCTTTCTTGTATACTTAAGAAAGATAAGGTCAAGCTAGAAGGTCAGGACAATGTCAAACAGAATGACCTATGTGCCTGTTCCCTAATACCATGTGTAGACCTATGAACTCTGTTCTATAATGATATATGTTCTGCTTAGTTAGCCTTTAAGATAACATAGTAATGACTTTCCAGCATGTATGTATATATATATATATATATGTATGAATGTATGTATGTCCAATTGCTTTGACAATACAAATGAATTGAGAGGGAGAGAGAGAGAGAGAGAGACAGACAGACAGACTGACAAACAGAAAAACAGACACACACACAAACACACACACACACAGAGCCAGCCAGCCCGCCAGCCAGCCAGCCAGCCAGCTCAGCCATGACATCACGAGCCTCTCTCAGCTGACTGCTATGACATCACAGAGCACATACATTCCGTTGCTTGCCGTCTGTCAACCACTCAGTCACTGCCAGCCAGACTGGCTGGCTGTCTGGATGGGGGGGCTGCTTGCTGCTGCTGCGTACCTTAGCAAGCTTATTTGCTTGACCGGCCTTCCTACTCCTCTGCCCACATGCCCACCTATGCCCGATCTGCTGTTCACCTGGTCACAGCTCCGCCCCAACAAGGCAGATCCTCCCAAAAATGGTACAAACTGATCCACGTTCCCCTCCACGGAAAACTTTAGCCCAAAATAAGGGACACATTCTGTAACAACATAATGGATGCCCACCCAACCTGTGACAAAACTGAGAAAAAAGAAAAACACTCAGTCCTCCTGGGGGAGGGACACACAGTCACCCTGGCTGCCCAATATGTCAGCGCCTACCACAGCCTGAGGGACACAGTGACACACGAGCACCGGCTGTAAATATAATGTAAATACTCGTTTGTAATGCATGTCGTTGTATTTCAAAAAAGGAATCTGGAAATAGTAAACCTATTTTCTTTATTTGTATGTATTAAAGATATTAAAGAATAAAGATTAAAGATCACATTTTATTACATTTTCTTTTTCTGTACTTGATTACATGATTCATAATTCTATTATTCATTTTCCGTGTATATGTATATATGTATGTATGTGTGTGTATATATATATATATATATATATATATATGTATATGTATGTATGTCCAATTGCTTTGACAATACAAATGAATTGAATTGAGAGGGAGAGAGAGAAATAGAGAGAGAGAGAGAGGAATATGAGCTCCTAAAAACATTTGTTTTTATACATAAGCAGATTTAATTTGTCATTTACAAATGAATATATAGCACTATAAACATACACAGAAGACATGGAATAGAAATTCAGAAGAAAAAGTATTCAAAAAATAATAATTTTAAGAAAAACACAAAAAGAAGAAAGCAGAGAGACAGTTCTGGAAGAAAAGTGAGAAAAGAAAAGCTGAAGACAAGAATTGGAGGTAAGACCTTTCACCTATAGAGACAAATTATTAAACAAAACAATATATATTAATAAAATAAATAAGCATTCTCAGTAGTTGACTCAGCCAATGAAAATGCAGAGCTCCGATTTGAATAGAGTGACAGTAGGAGAGAGCCCAACTGCCACTGAGACTGATACAAATCTATCGAACAGCAGTCTGACTGCAGAGCTGCCTTTTGAAATCCGATACCCTGAAGACATTCGCTCTGCACAGGCTAAGAAGGACTACAAACAAGCTGTGATGAGAGCATCTCCTGAGACCCTCATCCTAGACTACACCGGTAAAGGAGAAAACAGGGTCAAGAACAATCTACTGTTCTACAGCGCCTTTCACAAAACCCTGTGCCAGACATACCCCAATAACAACAAGAGGGGCATTAGCAGAGGCAGGCAGATCTCAGTGCTGGTAGAGAAAGACACAGACAGTGTGATGCTCACTTTTAATGTATACCACAACGGGACCATCATGGTGCAGGGCAGCGAGAGTAGCCTGGACCAATTATCTCTCGGCTTCCACACCTCAAAGCAGCAGACTGAGGTAGAGAAACGTGCCAGAGCCAGCCACCCTGCAGTCTGCCCCCAGCCTCACGGAGCCAGACAGTGCCCCATCTCCCACAGACTGCCCCCCTGTCTCCCCAAAACTCTCCAGCAACATTAAAACACTAAAGGAATGCCTATCAGTGCTGGAGCTGGAGTTTGCGGAGTTCAGGGACTAAAGATGCAGCACAAGGCTGAGATCCATGAGCTGAGAGCAGCAGTGAGAGACCTGGAGGAGCAGAGACAAACCCTGAGGACGGAGCTGCGCAGAGCGAGGGAGGAGCTGACCAGGACACCCCAGCACAGCCAGCCTGCAGAGCCAGCTGGAGGAGCTAAGAGAGGAGCTACACATCACTGGAGCACAGAGACTGCACTGCACTGAACCCACAACACCTCCAACCCCTGACACCTCCAACACTGATGCACCCACTGATCCACCCACACTCCCCACCACTCCTGACACCCCCACTATCACCAGACCTGCCACTAATACACAAACCCCTGAAACGCCACTCCCCCAAAACACACCCGCTGCCCCCACCACTCCCGACGCAAACCCGGAGTGGCAGGTCAACACAGAGGTGGTCATTCTGAGCGACTCCAATGGGAAGTTCCTGGATGAGAGGCGCCTCTTCCCTGGGTGAAAAGTGAAAAAGCTTTGGTGCCCGACAGCACAGAGAGCCCTGGAGCTGCTCTCCAAGAGGAGGCTGTGCCAGGTCAAACACATCCTCATCCACACCGGCACTAACGACCTGAGTGCCCGCAGGGGCGATGTGGCCTCAGCCCTGAGACAGGTGGCAACGAAAGCCACAGAGGAATTCCCAACTGCCAAAATCACCATCTCCACACTGCTGCCCTGCACAGACGTGCCCCTGCACATCATCCAGGCCATCAACGCAGAAGTGTCCCGAAGATGTGCCCTCCTCCCCAACGTACACCTGGCACACCACTGAGACATCCAGCCACATCACCTGTATGACCACGTCCACCTCAACAAGACGGGTGTGAGGATCTTCGCAAAGGTCCTCAAGGACACAACCCTGGGCCGAAACCCCACACACCCCCACCCCATATCTTGTTCATTTTCCAAAATACTTCAATTTTTGCCCTCTATCTGTTTCACTTCATCCTTTATTGACCTCTTGCTGTTGTAGTATTGAAAAAAGCTCTTTGCATTCGTTATAGAGCTATGTTTCTTTCTATTTCCCTCTTTGCTTTCCTGATCCCTTTCTTAAGATCTATTTGCAGTTCACCATATTCTTTGTATTTTGTTTAGTCTCTATCCCTTTTGTATGCGCTATACCACATTTTCTCTCTCTTCAAATTTTTTTGCATACTTCCATTAAACCATTTTGGCCAATGTTTTTTGGTCCTCAATTTGCTAAGTTTTGGTATAAATTTCTCCTGAGCCTCAAGTAGTATATTCTTAAATATACCCATCCATTTTCAACTGAATCTGATCCAGTGTGCTCCAGTCTACCTCTTCCAAGTGTCGCCTCATACCTTCAAGGTTTGCTTTTCTAAAATTGTAGACCATTGCTTTAGACTTGGGCCTTGTTTCTAGAAAGAATGCCTCAAAGATGACCATATTGTGATCACAGTTTGCTATTGATTCTATAACTAATGTCCCTCTGACTCTATCTAACATCTCGGTTATTTGAAGGGAAATCTGTCAAGGTCACTGTTAAGGTACAACGCTTCAGTTGAAGCAGCCCTTCGGATCCCAGTGAATCGGGCAGTCAGGCCAGTCAGCGTTTCAGCTACAGGGGAGACTTTTCAGCAGGAGACGAGCGCTCGGGAAGAAAAATGCACAGACACAGAAGTAGTCCGTTCGTTTATCTTCAGTTTATTTAAAGTTTCACACAGCCTTTATACAGTCTAACAAACATCTTCAGTGATAGTTACGGGGCAGTCCCGATATGTAGTTACACACCATAATAGTACTGATTTTGCAGTGTTCCCACAAGCAGGTACACATGTCATGCCTCGTGGGAATGTTATTGTCCGAGGATGTGTGTAACCCATAATATATTTGTGTTTCGGGAAGGGGAAAATGTAGCACATACTGTACGAACAACATGTTTTGTGTCTGCCACAGCTGCTTGGATTACAAGCAGTTCTGCAAGCTATTTCAGCAGTGTGCATAAGACATAGATAATAAGTAAAGTTATGAATAACTCACAGTTCCTAACTAGTAACTTACTGGAAAGTTTCCTATATTTTCTAACAGTTATACAGTGGGTATATACAATACATAGGAGGCAATTTTACCCCAACAGTCACCGTTGACAATTGGAAACAGCTCCTCAGTGGAAATAGGCCAGTAATGAGGACATAAGTGTACAAACATAAAGAAAGTCCTGCTATTACAAACTGCCAGCAAATGCATGTAATGCATTACTCATCTATTCAAAATACCTAGTTTACTGCATTACTATGATTATTATTATCCAATATAGAAATATATTAACACATTAGTCTCAGTAACGTGCATTTTTCACCTTTAATTGTGTGTAATTTCCAGGAAAATAGTGTTGATACATTTTGAATAGTCAGTGAAACATATCAATTTTCAAAGACTTCATGTCCCTCTTAACAGCCCTAGCAAACAATGCATTTACAGCATATTAATAAATAAAGAATACTTTAAGGGGGATGGTGTAAAACATCCATAGGAACAGCAGAGAAACTGTAAGTTAAACATGAACCTGAGATATTTCCACAATGTTTCTGGGTTAAAAAATAGGATCACCAAATAAATAAGCAAGTAAATCTTAAAGTACAGCTATAGATAATTCATTTTTGTAAGGATATTATACATTATTGACAATGTTTTCTGTACCAGTTGTTAAAACCCCTAAAAAGAGCACATTATAAATGGTCAATGTGATATATTTCCAGCACACAATCCCCAAAGAAATGACAGGAATTTAGGACTGTGTTGTGGAAATACCATTTTAACTTGTATAAAAGGAAAGCTTTAAAGTTAATCTCTACTTTCTTTGGGTCTCAAATATTTAATTCTTAATTCCCCTAACTGGTCTTGGTTTGTATCGTTGAAATGCAATTTGATCACAGAATTTATCTATTTAACATGTCAAACAGTAGGTGGCAGAGTTTACATTACATTATTTGTCATTTAGCAGACGCTCTTATCCAGGGCGACTTACATTTGTACCCATTTATTATTATTATTATTATTATTATTATTATTAATATTTTTAATTCTTGGCAGACGCCCTTATCCAGGGCGACTTACAACATAACTGCAAAAATACAGTGAAGTACAATCAATCAATCAATCCATTTTTATTTGTATAGCGCCCTTCGCAGGGTAGCCACAGAGTGCTTTACAGACTGGTAAACATACAACAAACGTACAGCAAAATAAAAAACATAAATACAATAAAATCAAATATAGACCTGTAAACATTTTACATGATCTAGAATAAAGTGAGTGAACATTTAAGTAAATAAAGCATTTAGGAACGGAGGAGAGAAAAACAAGAAAACTCCTAAGGATGGCATGTAGGAGAAAATGAATCTCTGGGGGTCCACGGCCTAGGGCCTAGGCCTAATGGTTGCCTCCCCTCCAGGCAGTATACTTATTACAGCAGCAAGGAGATCAGAAAGTTCTTTATCGGTGCTGCTGGCTGTGGTCTTCCCTGTGGAGGAGGCCTCTCGCTGGCCATCGGGGGTGGAGGGTTTGGACCATCAATAGGCTTTGGGTTGCGATGGCTCATCAAACCTTGGGTGTGGATGCCCCGTTGACCCTCCATTGTGAGGTGCTTCTGGGATGGGTTGTGCCTCATCAGACGGGTAGGGAGGTGCCAGTCCCTTTAGTGCTTTAAATGTTAATAAGAGCACTTTAAAGTCTATCCTGTAGTGCACGGGCAGCCAGTGAAGAGAAGCCAATACTGGAGTGATGTGTTCATGTTTTTATGTTTTTGTTAGGATTCTTGCAGCAGCATTTTGGACTGAAGTGCACAAATAGCTCTGTTTGTGCTGCCTGACAGAATGGCATTACAGTAGTCCAATCTAGATGTAACAAATGCGTGTATCAATTTCTCAGTGTCCTGTAACGAGAGGAATTGTCTTAGTCTAGCAATGTTTCTAAGCTGGAGGAAGGAAGATCTCGACACATTCTGAATGTGTGATTCAAAAGATAGATTATGATCACAGATGACACCCAGGTTTCATGCCATCCCCTTAGGGGAGAAATTAAAGTTATCATTACTCAGTTTTGTTAGTGAATGATGAACAGTTCGATTTTTGTCTCCTAAAATTATGACTTCTGTTTTGTCAGAATTAAGCATAAGAATTTTTTTTCTCATCCATGTTTTAATCTCAGACAGACAGCAGATTCGTTTTTCTAGGTCTATGGTGTTGTTAGGATTTACTGACAGATATAATTGTGTGTCGTCTGCGTAACTGTGAAAGTTAATATTATGTCGTCGAATGATATCACCTAAAGGGAGCATGTACAATGAAAAAAGTATAGGTCCGAGGACTGAGCCCTGTGGGACTCCGTACTTAACCTCAGTTAAATTTGAGTGGTTCTCGTTAATCTGTGCATATTGGAGTCTGTTTGACAGATATGATTTAAACCATGAAAGCACATTGCGAGATAGGCCAATACTGTTTTCTAAGCGGTGTATCAAGATTTTGTGGTCGATTGTGTCAAAAGCAGCACTTAAGTCTAATAAAATAATAACACTGGTGTGCCCTACATTGGAGGACTGAAACACGTCATTCAATACTTTTAACAGGGCCGTTTCTGTACTAAGGCCGGAACGGAAGCCTGATTGAAATTCTTCATAAAGATGATTATCGGTTAAAAAAGCTTGCAGTTGGTTTTCAACTACTTTCTCTAGAACCTTAGAAAGGAAGGGAAGGTTTGAGATAGGTCGATAGTGTTTAAGTTGGTTAGGGTCGACACTGGGTTTCTTAAGAAGTGGTTTAATTACAGCTATTTTAAATGATTCAGGAACAGATCCTGAGAATAAAGAGACATTGATAATATTGTGTATTCTGTGAATAATTCATGGCAGAGATTGTTTTAGCAGTTTAGTGCGTATAGGGTCTAGTGCGCAGGTTGTTGTTTTCATTTTAGTAATTAAGGAGACCAATTCCTGGTGATTTACTACGTTAAATGAGTCCAAGGTAGGCAGGGGCTGTGAAGGACTGCATGTGTCAGCTATAGTATCTGTGTATGTTTCCTGTTCTATCTGTTTTCTAATGCTGTTAACTTTGCTATTGAAATGATCCATGAAGTCACTACAGGTGAAATTGGGGGGGATGACCTCTGAAGGCTTTACCTTCTGGTTAGTAAGTGTCGCTATTGTATTAGAAAGAAAACGCGGGTTATTCTTATGCGTCTCTATTAAATTGGAGTAGTAGGCAGACCTAGCAGAGGACAGGGCCTGCTTGTATCTTATTATACTGTCATTCCATGCCATGTGAAGACCTCTAGTTTTGATTCTCTCCATTTACGCTCACATCTACGGCATTCTGTTTTAAGTGAGCGAGTGTGTTCGTCAAACCACGGTGAGTGTTTTGTTGGTTTTTATTTGTCGTGTCCTTAATGGGGCTACTAAAGCAGTGCTTAGTGTATTGTTGAAATTATTTAATAATTCATCTGCAGATCCTTCTTTTGATAAAGCTAGCATTTGGCAACAGGGTAGTGAATTTATGAATAGCAGTGGGATTTAGGCAGCGAGTTTCTATGTTCCTTTCCGTGTGTCTAATTCTACTCCTCCTACAAGGCAATCAATCATTACAAATTAAATTTAGCTAAAACAGCAATTCAAAATAATACATTTTACAATTTTCAATTTACAATTTACACAAGTACAGTAAGTGACTTCCTACATCCTTGACAGTGAAAGCTAAGTGCTGTCAAGATGTAGGGTCACAGTCAAGGGCTACGGGAAAGGGAGCAAGGAGGAAAACAATCAAGAACGCGAGAAGCATAATACAACTGTGAAGTGCTATCTAGCAGGGATAGAGGACTAATATTACAAGTGCTGTCGGAAGAGATGCGTCTTGAGTAAGTGCCGGAATGAGGTCAAGGACTCTGCTGTTTTGACTTCGGTGGGCAGGTCGTTCCACCATTTAGGTGCCAGGGATGAGAAGGAGCGGTTCTGGAGGAGGCAGAGTTGGTCTATACAACTGGGTATTTTACTGGAGCAATCTAAGTGAAGTACCTTGCTCAAGGGTACAACAGCACTGCCCCACCTGGGATTTGAACCCAAAACCCACAATATGAGTCCAGAGCCCTAAGCACTACTCCACAGTGTTGCATTAATCACAGACTGTACCAAGGCTCCATGTGATTCTTTATTGCACTTATACTGTTATTATTGTTTATTTGATTTAATTTTAATTATTCACTGATTGAGTCGTGTTCTCAAATTGTTTGTTTTCATTGATTGTATTCACTGATTGATTGACATTAATTGATATTCACTATTATTGAACAGGCAGAAGCTTTGATCCCCAATGCGGCGCACCTGTATCACTGAGCAGCGGCCGCCTTCCCTCATGGCCACTACACCTGTGGACACTCAGCTGGAGATAAAGGCTGCCCTGCCAGAACAAAGGGGCACGGCGGAGCACCAGCAGGGACAGTGACTGCGGGACGGGTTACAGAGGAGAGGATATCGGCTGTGAGGGTGCCAGCCGGTAGGCACTAACTCCTCGCAGGGTCGGAGCGGGTCCCTGCAGATCGGGAGCTGCCTGGAGAAACATTAGCCGCTGGACGCAGTGACTCGACAGCGACAAGAGGATCGAAGGGACTATTACTGGCCAGAGACATTGATTTGGCTTCTACAAGGCTGTATTCCTGGACTTGCCTTCTTGGCTCTGCGGTTTCCAGCTTCTCGGCGATAGACGGCACTTTGGGGCTCCGGACCAGCAGCCGGAGGGAGAAGCACATAGCGGACGGGTGAGAGGGACGCGCTCAATATCCCTGTGAGCTTGTGATCGCAGCACTTGCCAGTGAGCGAGCGTGTCCTCCTCCTGAGACTGCTCTTTGTCCTGGATTGGGGCTGCTTGTGCGGACGAGCTGCTCGTTTGTGAGGATCTCTAGCCTGGGACGGAACCGGAGGCCGAGCCGGGTTGGGACTGTGTAATTGAGACCATTCTCTCGCCATTCTCCATCGTTTCATACATACGTTTTTTGATTGTGAATATAGGGGGTATTGTCTGGGCTTAGTTTTATTTGGGAATTTAGTATAGTTTATTATATTTTCAGCTTTTGTATAGGTTTCTGTATTTTTATTTTTGCCCAGGTGATTAAAGGCAATTTTAATTGTAAAAAAAACATTGAGAGAACGGTCAGATTTCGTGCCCTGCTAGTTGCCCCTGTTGTATTGTACATGGTGAATTTTATTTAATGGACTAGAATAAGACCTTTCTTATTTACTGGTGACGTCTGTCCTGGGACCTTACCTGCAGGGGGAAATAAGTGAGTGGGAGCGAGTCCCCACCTCGCGTAACTCAGTTGGGATGGCGTAGCGAGACTTCATGCGACCCAGTCAGAGGTGATTCTAGGGTATGTGGGGGCCCCAGGCAAAATAAATCCTGATGGTGAAGCCAGGGAGAGCATGGTGGGGTTTCCCATTTGCGACACCCCTGGACCCACTGTTCACTGCCACTCGTGACAATTTTCAGGTTTTTCTGAATGCTTAAACACTAACAGTGATTCTTGAAGTACTATCTCTGAAATAATTAACACTTTTAGGCAATGTATTTAACAAGTGAGCAATGGGTTCAATCAAATATGAGCTGTTATACTGTTGCAGGTATAATTGGGATATTTTGAGATGGAAACCGGTAAGTGCTGTAGTCTTACTGGTACAGTAATATGTACTGTACTTTCATAATGAGAAGGATCTCTCACTACAGTTTCTCAGTCGTTTATACACTGTGACCGAAAGCATGCACAGAGTGATCCGAGGTTCAAGCTAACATCCCAGAACCACTTCTGCAGGACTATGCACACCTTCACCTTGCTTCAACTCAATTGGTGAGTCCAGTTCACTCATGTTGCAAAACATTACTCGCAACTCTCAATGTGTTGGCACAATTGTCATTGAGAAAACACCTGTACCTTTTGTGCAATACATGAGTCATCAGACAAAACTCAAAGTGCTAATGTACTACAACACACTTCACGTCTGCAAACCCATCCATCCATTTTCAAAACACACAATTCCTGTGAGGGTCGCGGGGCAGCCAGAGCCGATCCCGGCAGTGATAGGGCACAAGGCAGGAATACAACCAGGACAGGATGCCAGGCCATCGCTGGGCAACATATACACAGCAATTTAACATAACCTAAACTGCATGTCTTTGGACAGTGGGAGGAAACTGCAGAGCCTGGAGAAAACCCACACGGCACATGGCAAATAATGCGATTAGACTCAGAGAAATCCAAACGTGTATAATAGAGGATAATGGGATGTTTCAGAACATAGACCATGTTTCAATATCCACTATTGATCGTTTGCTGAGAAGGCACAGGATGAGCATGAAGCAAATATATCGTGTACCATTTGAGAGGAACTCTGATCGTGTGAAAGAGATGTGCTACTTTTACATGCAAGTGAGTATGAAACTGTTTCCAGTACTATTGTGCACTTGGAAGAGACAGAGGTCCAGGAAGTGCAGTAATGCACCATGTTCTAATCACTGTTCCTACATGGTCAGAGAATACTCAAGCTTGATGCCAGCGATGACCACATTGAGTTCATCTATGTGGACGAGGTAGGATTCAAGAGGCGGTGCTGGGGAAGGAACATCATTGGCCAGCGAGCAGGTCCCTGGCCAAAGGGGTGGAAACATAACCATGTGGGCTGCTATCAGTCATTGCATTTTGTTGCTTGTTATATATAAATACATTGATAATTTTTGGGTAGGCAGGATCATCCATGCATCCATCCATTTTCAAAACCACTTAGGGTCGCAGGGAAGCTGGAGCTGATCCTAGCACGCATAGGGTGCAAGGCAGGAACACACCCAGGGCAGGATGCCAGGCCAGCACTGGGCAACACACACACACACATACAGGGCAATTTAGTATGGTCAATTAAGCTAACCCACATGTCGTTGGACGGTGGGAGGAAACCCACATGTACCCGGGGAAAACATGCAAACTCCATACAGACAGGCAACCCAAGCTGGGTCTTGAACCTGGGACCCCTAGAGCTGTAAGGCAACACACCACTGTGCCACGACTGGCCAGGATCAAACATTGTATAATATAAAGTTCTTTACTGTCTGTGTTGATGGATTCTTTTTGTTTTCCTACATGAATCTTCCATTTTGAGGAGAGAGTTTTATTTTTCTAAACACAGTGTATTCTTAATGCTCAGTGTGAGAAACAGATATGATGTATGTGTGTGTGATTCTGACCCAATTCTTTGATTTTGAGGGCTGTGTATATAGTTTTTAGGCCAGAATTTTCCCCTGTGTGTGTTTAGCAGATGTGACTTTTTATTATGGGCATTGTGTTAACAGTTTAGGAGTATTGTGGTATAATAGTGTGTATGCAATTGGGAAAAACTATAAAACCATTCAAATGTTTTTAGAGAACTGCAAGAAAACCAGTATCTGGTCGACTGTTCACCCCAGAGCAGGAAACGCACATTGTAAATATAAAATAACTGCATCACACTCAGAGAACTGCAGGACCACATAATGGCAGATAACACACATTCCACAACATCAACAGAGTGAGTCTCTCGGCACTCTCTCGTCTACTGAAACTTAATAGAATTGGGATGAAGCAGCTATACAGAGTTCCTTTCGAACAAAACTCAGACCGTGTAAAACAACTGAGATATGAATATCTGCACGTAAGCTATACTATCCTATCATTGGTACTGGATCTGGAAGTGCACGGTGCTACATCATATTGACTGATCCCTGTCTTTTCATACTGTGCTACATTGTTTTGTCATGGAGCTAGAAGCAGATTCAGTGCATCGTGAGCTAATATATGTGGACGAGGCAGGTTTCAATCTTGCAAAAACAAGCGGCCACGGCAGAAATATCATCGGACACCGTGCAATCATCAACATCCCAGGACAACGTGGTGGCAACGTAACAATGTGTGCGGTCCTTCACCATCATGCAATCCTTGGCCCATACAACACTGCACACATCATCACATTTCTGGACACCCTCCACAAACAGACTAATCCCTAATGACTGGGTGCCAGAAAAGCCCAGGTACGTTATCATCTGGGACAATGTTAGTTTCCACCGGGCTGCTGTGGTCCGCAATTGGTTCACAGGTCACCCACTTTTCATCAAACTCAATCGCCCCCATAATCTGCGTTCTTGAATCCTATTGAAGAATTCTTCTCTGTATGACGTTGGAAGGTGTATGATCGCCAGCCCCACCAACGCATACCCCTTCTACAGGCAATGGAGGAGGCTTGTGGAGACATCGATCAGGGGTCATGCCAGGCCTGGATATGGCACTCCAAGCGATACTTTCCATGCTGCCTGGCTCAAGACAACATCGCATGTGATGTGGATGAAGTCTTATGGCCAGACCCACAAAGAAGGTGAGATGTAGCCTAATTTTTTCTGTTCTTTTTCCTAGCACAAATGTCTTTTCTTCTACTGCATTTTTGTTGTTTGAGGAGTGTTAGAACATTGAGAGAAAGAAAAAAAAACATTCCCCTTATTTGTATTGATAATGGGTTACAGTGAGGGAAAAAAGTATTTGATTCCCTGCTGATTTTGTACGTTTAAGAGAGTGCTCCCTTTAAGAGAGTGCTCCTAACCTCAGCTCATTACCTGTATTAAAGACACCTGGGAGCCAGAAATCTTGCTGATTGATAGGGGATCAAATACTTATTTCCCTCATTAACATGCAAATCAATTTATAACTTTTTTGAAATGCGTTTTTCTGGATTTTTTTGTTGTTATTCTGTCTCTCACTGTTAAAATACACCTACCATTAAAATTATAGACTGATCATTTTTTTGTCAGTGGGCAAACGTACAAAATCAGCAGGGGATCAAATACTTTTTTCCCCTCACTGTATGTTCGGGAATACACATTATTAGTATTATTTTTATTTCTTGGCAGACGCTCTTATCCAGGGCGACTTACAAAATAGAAGCGCAATACAAAGTGCAAGAATACAATTCAGTACAAGGCATCAAACATTACAAATTCAAATTTACATTATACAAGGCAATTCAAAACATAATACATTTTACAACTTCCAATTTACACAAGTAAATACAATAAGTAAAGTCATACATCCTGGAAAGTGAAAGCTAAGTGCTGTCAAGATGTTAGGTCCCAGTCAAGGGCTACGGGAAAGGGAGCAAGGGGGAAATCAATAATACAAGTATTAGTAATACAAGGCAAGAAGCATGGTAAAATGTTGTGAAGTGCTACCTTACAGGAGAGTAAAGGGACTAATATTACAACTAATATATCCTTCCGGCGCTAACTCAAGACATCTTTTCAGACAGTACTTGTAATATTAGTCCCTTTAATCCCCGTTAGATAGCACTTCATAGCATTTTGTCATGCTTCTTGGATTATTGATTGATTTTCCTCCTTGCTCCCTTTCCTGTAACCCTTGACTGTACCTTACATCTTGACAGCACTTAGCTTTACTTTCCAGGATGTATGTCCGCACTTACTGCACTTAACTGTATAAATTGGAAGTTGTAAAATGTATTATATCTTGAATTGCTTTGTTTAATGTAAATTTGAATCTGTAATGTTTGATGCCTTGTATTTAACTGTATTCTTGCACTTTGTATTGCACTTATTTTATAAGTCGCCCTGGATAAGGGCGTCTGCCAAGAAATAAAAAAAAAAATAATAATATTGTGTCGGTATCGGGAGCCAGTGGCGGGAGCGGAGCAGTGGAGTAGTGTGTGCGAGGGAAAGAGATTACCAGGCGAGCCGCAGAGTTCTGGATGAGCTGGAGCGGCGGGTAGTAGTTGCAGGCAGGCCGGCCAGGAGGGAGTTGCAGTAGTCCAGGCGGGAGAGGACCAGTGACTGGACGAGCAGCTGAGTCAAGAAGTTGGTGCGGAAGGGACGGATTCGGCGTATGTTGCTCAGGAAGAATCTGCAGGTGCCTGTCAGTGTGGTGATGTGCTGGGTGTAGGAGAGCGCAGGATCAAGAATGACTCCTAGATTTTTAGCGGAAGAAGCAGGAGAAAGTGTGGTGGATTCCAAGGGGATTGAGATGGGGAGATCAGCAGAAGGTGAGGAAGAGTGGGGGAAAAAGAGGAGATCCGATTTAGAGAGGTTGAGCTTGAGGTGGTGTGACTGCATCCAGGCGGAGATAGCAGACAAACAGGAAGAGATGCGAGAAGGGATGAGAGGGTCAGAAGAGGGAAAAGACAGGAAGATCTGGGCATCATCTGCATAGAAGTGGTAGGAGAAACCATGGGATGCGATGAGGGGGCCCAGGGAGCGAGTGTAGAGAGAGAACAGGAGCGGGCCCAGGATGGAGCCTTGGGGTACGTCTATGAGGAGAGGTTGGGGGGTGGATGAGGAACCGTGCCATGTCACTTGGTAGGTCCAGTCGTTGAGGTAGGAGGAGATCCAGGTGAGAGCAGTTCCAGAGATACCGAGGTCAGCGAGGTAGGAGAGGAGGATGGAGTGATCGACAGTGTCAAATGCTGCAGAGAGATCAAGGAGGATGAGGACTGAGGAGAGGGAGGCCGCCCGAGCACACCGGGGGGAGTCAGTGACTGCCAGGAGAGCCGTCTCGGTGGTGATTCTGAGTCTGAGATGTCCAGGGGTGTCACGAAGAGTTGCGAAGGGGAACAGCCTCTAGACAAGATGAGGTCTAACTGGCAGCCTGCACTGTGAGTGGGTGGAGACGGAGAGAGAGAAGTTAAAGGAGTAAAAGAGAGGAAGAAATCCGGCAGAGTGGGAGGGTTTGGAGAGGATGGTAGGTGAGGACAGCGAGGGGAGGGAGGAGAGAAGAAAGTCGAGTTCATCCAGGAAGGTGGTGAGTGGACCAGGAGGACAGTAGAGAACTAGAAGAAAGAGGTGAGAGGGAATTCAAAGCTGTTGGAGGCGATAGAGGAGAGAGAGGGGGGTGGCACAGAGAATAGCAGAGAAGGGGAGAGCAGGAGCCCTATTCCCCCCCCACCCAGTAAGACAGGGGGAGTGGGACAGGACAAACACAGAGGATAAGGCAGCAGGGGTGGATGAGTTCTCCGGGGAGATCCATGTCTCAGTGAGAGCGAGGAAATCCAGAGAGTGGTGGGAGGCGAAGGCGGAGATGAAGTCGGCCTTGTTGGAAGCATACTTTACACATTTGGATGCCTGTGTGTATGTGTGTTTACTACATGTATGAATAAACTTTATTGCAAACTGCTATGCCCTGTACATGAAAAAGCAAAAGCCACAAGTGTTTTTCATTTATACTATCATTCATGCTTAGTTGGCGCTTTGTGTGCCTATTCAAATAATGGTTTGTGTGTACTGTATTGCATACGCAACCTATCGTTATCTTTCAAGTCGGAAGCACTGCCCAAGGGGGAGGGGTTGCTGTATAACAAAGCCGTCGCAGGGGCGGAGGCAGCGAGCTGATAAGGGAGCCTGCCACGAGGTGCACCGCAAGGGTGCCTAGGCAACACAACTCCAGACAGTTACCTCAGGGATCCCGTAGGGCCGCACCTGAGCCGTCCAGGAGCGAGGACCATAGTCACGCTCTACCGGGAGCTGTCTGCTATCTGCATATACAAAGCGGGGCTACAGAGGTTAACTCTTATGCCCTCCACTTACAAGAACAAGGCCGGCTGCTCTACTAGTGCAGCTAGGAGCGAGGCCGTAATCTACTTGCACAATGTCTGGTGTAGGCAATCAAGCACTTGTGCGGCCTCCGCGCAATATCATGGCAGTGGACCCCTGATCCAATAGGAGCGGGTCACAGACCCAATGAGAAAAATACAATATAATACATAGCTGGCTAATCAGAAAGAGTAGCCGAGCTGAACAATATACAATATAAACATATCGCATGACAGGAAGACAGGACAGGAAAACTTCGGAGGTTTCAGGAGAAGCATGCAATCTGCCTTAATGTTTCAAAATAGCCCTATTGTAAATATAAACCAAAGATATTAAATGTTGTAATTTCCAAAACAGGGCAGTTGCCATAATATCAGGTACTGTCAAATGTTCTCTAGCCGAAAACTGTTTTTTTCAGTTTGTTACGCCATGGCGTCCAACTCGTAACACCTTTTTTCACTATGTCACCATAGAGACATTTCAAGCCAGGCAGTTTATTAGGTTTACAAATAATAATAAATAATCTAACTGCTGTTTGACGTCTCCCATGTCAGCTTCTCCTTGTACTGCTTCGAGACAGGACAGAAGATTGCTTTAGTTTCTATGTCGCCACAGTTTCAATGAAGGCACTGTTCCTCGGAAGATGTCACAGAAAATATACAGTATCCTCTTGGACTGGGGCTGGTATTGCGAGACCATGACCGTGCAGGCCCCACACCCCCATCTCCACAGCCATACTTCGTCCCAGTCAGCCTCACTGCGGAGACAAAGGAGTCAAGGAAAAACATCCTTGGCAAGAATTCATGAGCTCGGCAGGATGACGCAAAGAAGGAAATACTACAGAGTAACGAAACAATCACCAATCTAGATGTACACGTAATGTCACTTAAGGAAATATTGAAAGTTTAAAGTTTTTAAATACTGATTATCCCCCAGTCCATTATACTGTGGGTGCAAATATTATATTTCCTCATAGTTTACATTTGCTTACTATAGTATGTTTTTCCAAGGTTTTGCATGTAAACAATACATTAGCTGGTCTTCTCTTATAATATTATTATTGTTATACTGTTTAAAGTTATTGGATCCTATAGGGTATAAAGTTAAAAGTCACACATAAAAGAAAACAACAACATGCCAAAAAATGCAACGAAGTATCCCATAACCACAATATGTAATCTTTACATGCAAAAGTTAATAGAAACAAGAATATCGAAGTTGCCATGGTAAGAATACATAATGTCTCCGTATAGAATAGTATTCAAAGTTATACAGTATATCTAACCTTTAATTAGTTATTTTAAATCAAACTTATGTGTAATGATTGTAGGCTATTCATATTGCAGATATTAAACAACTAAAAACATGATCCTAAGTCAAACTCACTAACAAGCCATTCAGCGGTGGTTCTAGCCCCTTTCATCTCGGGGGGCATGGCTGGGGCCAGTTGTAATCGTAGCGGGGCCATCATCGGGGGGGTGTATTGTCCATGATGTTAGTGGTGGGGGGGGTGCTGACAGTGTTTTGTCCACGGTGCCAGTTAGGGGGGCCACAGGGGGTATGTGCCAAATTTGAGGTATGTGCCTATCCTGCGTTTTCTTTTCTTTCTTATTTCTTTTTTTTTTTACATACCAAAGTAAAGCTGTGACCTTATTTGGCAAAGTAGGGTTCAGGATTTAAATTCACAGTGGCTACCTGAACTAACAGTAATGGGGCACACAACAAGTAAACAGAGAAAATAACTACACTATTCCTACCCTCCCAAATCTTACAGGACAGGTGAGATGCCCCTACTCCAAGATACTTATACAATAGAAAAACTATGGTAATAATAATATAGCCCAAGACAAAAAATATTAATCTTTCTAGACTGTATTAAAGTTCAGCACTTCGGAAAAATAGAATTATTTTGTATTTCAATAAAACAAAAATAATTACTGGTATCCACACACCCAACCAATGTAAATGTCACGGACGGTGTTAATTAGCTCCTTAATCACCATTACTTATTATATTTATATTTCACTTCACTTTATGCAATATGGCTTGTGTATTTTGTTTGGTTCTATATTGCCATTATTTTGTGTGTTGATTATCTTTCACTTTATTGTTTAATTTGTTATTCACTTAGTATTATTTTGATTGTTTGCACGCGTGCCTTATTATTTGTGTTTCTTTGAGCCAATCACCACCGCACAACTCACCTGGGTCCACCTGCACTCTTCACACGCGTCCCCACTTAATCACCCTGCCCTGGGAGAGGAGAGGAGTCTGATACGAGCCGCAGAGACCTCCCACATTGGAAAGTGGACTTCAGCAGACAGGAGGGGAGGTGGCAGACCTGGGAGCAGGACCCAGATCAACACGGCGCACAGGGACAGAATAGTGATGTCGTTCGCGAATGTGCCGGGTCCCGTCTGAGAAAGGATGTCTGTTCTTATGTTTTTATTTCTTATAAATGAATACAAGACAGAATAAAAGTATGAATGTTGTGTTGATGTGCTGCGTATGATGACATTGTCCCGGTGCTCCCGTTTGGTGCAGCACACACACCTCAACACAACATTCAGTCAGTGCGAGTGGTGCGGCCGAGCAGTGTGGCGAAAAGTTCATCTTTAATTACGGGTCAGAAAACAAGATGAGTGACAGGCACAAACGAAGTAGCATTTGGATGCATTTTGATAATATAAACAACAAAGGCAGAATGTAAAAATTGTAAAGTATCATATCAAGCAGGGTCTACTAACAACCTTCACAGACACATTAGAATTATAAATCCATCAATGCAGTTGGAAGAAAACAGGCAAGCTAGCATGCCTGCTACTGAAAATGAAAATACCTGTGCGATTACTGGAACCATTGCTGCTGCAGTGCTCACAGCCACCCCTCAGGCATCAGGTACTGCGACCTATTGCAACCCATAGTTCTATAAGCCAATTTATGCCAAAGGCCATGACCCCAGCAAGACCAAACACAATTGATGAGGTATTGGCTAAAATTATTGCAAGGGAATTCCAACCATTCTCAGTCGTGGAGGACAAGGGATTTAGAAGCTACACCCATGCTCTCAATCCAATGTATGTTCTTCCAAGCAGGAAAACACTCTCCCAAACAACTATTCCAAGACTGTATGACAGACAATGTGCTTCACTGCAAGAAAGGGTTAAAAAGGCTACAGCAGTTTGCCTGACAACTGACTGCTGGACATCCAGAGCCACCACTTCCTTCATGTCTGCTACATGTCACTTCATTGAAAATTATAAAAAATGGTGTCCAATCTTCTGGACTGTTTTGAGTTTAGTGGCAGACACACTTCAGATAACTTGGCAGAGGGACTGCTAAGAGTGCAAAAAAAGGGTGGCAAGTAGAAAACAAAGTGGATTGCTGTGTTACTGACAACGCAGCTAACATCACCAAAGCTTTTTAACATCTTGAAATGGACCCACCACCCATGTCTCGTGCACACAATCAACCTGGTTGTAAGAGATGCCCTGAAGGTGATGAAGCCCACTGTGAACAAAGTGAAGGGGGGAAGCGGGAATTCTTCCATAAGAGCACACGAGCCACAGAGAAGCTGAAGTCTTCTCAACGCCAGATGGGTATGCCTGAGCTGAGGTCCAAACAAGAAGGTGGAATTCAACATTTCATATGCTGAAACGGGTTCTGGAGTCCAAGGATGCAATCATCTCTACCTTGGCCATTATCAATGCACCTGTTGATGCTCTGAGCCAAGAAGAGTGGGAGGAAGTGCGAGAGACATGCACTGTTCAGGAACCCTTTGAGCAGTCACTGTGGAGATCAGTGCAGACAGGTACAATGGACAACTGTTTTTACATTAGTATTACATAATTGCATATTTGAGGTGCATATTAGAGGGGAATGGCAGTAATAATAGACAAGAATAAACTGAACAAAGTCCATATACCACATAATAAAACAAAGCATAATTCTGAGTTTTCTCTTTTTTTTCAGCTACGTGACAGCCTCCAAAATGCTACTCCTGTGCAAGGGTCTGCAGAGAATAACAGCCCACCACCAGACAGGAGGAACAGTAACCAAAGGGAAAGAGAGAGAGTTGGTGACTGCTCTCTGTGCATCTATGGAAAGAAAGTTCCACAGAATGGAATACAATACCGTTCTCTCAGAAACCACCATAATGGACCCAAGGTTCAAACAGCTGTCCTTCAATGACAACAGAGCTGTTGATGAGGCACCTCAAAGAGTAACAGCAGCAGCAAGATGCAGCCCCAGCAGCCAGCAGGCTACACCACTAGGAGGCCAAGAGGGAGAAGAGGGAGCAGGGGCACTAGAAGTGGAGCCACAAACGTCTGCTGTTTGGAGGTTCTTTGATGAAAGAGCAACAGGAGACACTGCAAGAAGGAATCCCACAGCAGATGCTATACTGGAAGTAAGATCCTATCTTGAAGAGCCCCTTATCCAAAGAGCCACAGACCCGCTGAGCTGGTGGGAGACCGAGGCTTCAGTCTACCCACGACTGGTCAAGGTGATGGCAGGGAGACTCTGCATCGTAGCAACATCAGTCCCTTCAGAAAGAATCTTCTCCAAAACAGGGCAGATAATAACAGAAACCGGATCAGCCCCTGTAAGCTGAGGCACTTAGACTTTCTTAATGCCAGTCTGCACTAAAGACAAGGTCACTGGTAATATATACATCTAGAACTGTTGGATGCTGCCGTTATGCGCATTGTAATTCATTTTTTATTTGTTATATGGTTCCATTTTGAGTGTGGTTTGCTTGGAATGGTTTGTGTTTTGGATAGTTCAATATAAATAAAACGTTCAATACACATGTGTAATAGTGTTTGATGTTTTCACATGATTTACGTTTTTTTTTTAATACAAAACATGTAAATTATGGTATTCTGGAAATTATAAGATTAAGTATAATTACATTGAATAAGTGATGTATGTGCACACATACCAATCATAGGTCCAAACATTGCTAAATTTGCCTGAATTATAAAAGCCAGAAGTGGTACTAAATGAAGAGCCATTTGGGAGCCGAAAGAGCCGGCTCTTATTGCTGAATTGAGCCAAATGGTCTGGCTCACTGAAACCAGCCGGAATTCCCATCACTAGGACAGAAGCAGAGAGAGATGGATTCCTCTGGAGGCTACAGTGAGTGCACCTTTGGTTTCGCTGATTTCCATGGAGTGTGGAAACGTAGAGAAGTTTAAGACGCCAAGCTGCGAGTGATTTCCTGCTGTGCCCACCCCTCTCCCCTCCTTGGATTATAAGCGATCGAGGAAAGACATTGAACATTACAGTGTCTGTTTACATACTGGACCTACTAACCTGGGCGCTGTGTTGCTTGGGTATTCCTCCGTGCAGTGGGCAGGGCAGCTGGAAACCGGCAAACAGAGAAAGCGAGAAGAGGGTTAACATTAACGTTAACGAGGCTGACCCGGCAGTCCACTGTCCAGATTCCGCCCTGCAGTGAGATGGTGCTGTGGGCACAGGTGCCGGAGTTCCCCCACAAAGCGGAATACTGTGTCCTGATCGAGGCTTGGGATGAGGAGCGAGAGCGGCAGGTGGCTCGGACCATCACGTGGGTATGCCAGGGTAGGGTCCCGCTGCCAGTGTTAAATCTTTTCCCCTACCCTGTAGATGTGCCCCAGCGCTGCCCACTGGCTAGACTCTCCCGTATACTCTCCCGGACATTATCACTGAGGATGAGGCGACATTCCAGTTCCAATATCCAGACATGGTAGAAGTGGGGGTCCGTCCGGTCCAGACACAGGGGGTGACAGGGCCCGTGGACTGGACAGGGGGAGCCACCGACTTGTCCAGGGAGCAGTGAGGATGGTTAGGCCCTGTTGCAAAAGTGGTGTTGCGTCTAGTAATGTAACCATTCCTTATATCCCAGGACATTAGTTTATAGACACTGTTGCACCGTTTGTAGTAGAACACTTGCATTTACTCATAAGGCAGTTCCCTAATCTCAATCCCTTACACTGGTTTATTTATGGACTTCCTGCCTAATTGATAGGGTATTACTGTTTGTGAAAGAACTATTTCCATACAGTCAAAGTTTCATGACATTAGACTTTAAACTAACTCATATCTCATTCAATTATTTATTCATTTATTCTACATCAAGTTATATCTTCAGTAACGTCCGTATTTTCCCACGTTTCATTCAATCACCATCAGAAGCTCTCTGTGCTAAAAGTGGCAGCACATTTGTCTCACACACATCAAACTCGCCTTTTCCTGCTTCCCAAGCCTTATCAACTTACTCAGACCCTCGTCAACTTACTCAAACCCTCTTCAACTTTGGTCAACATTGCTCTGCATTCTAACAGCTATTCTTTCTCCTATTCTTAATTTCTTACAAGAAATGTATTCAGGTTTTTTTATCAATATGTTTTATTTATATTTATACAGATGTCACTCCATTATTCGTTTATTGAAGTCATATATGTACCTAACAAAATATTAGCCAATAGGCCATTGATCTCAATAATGATTCCCATAATCCTAGGACACCTTCTCTTTTACTCTTCCTTTCCATTCTTACTTTTCTCCTGTAAAGCATTTTATATTACTTGAGATTACTTATTCTATAGTTGTAATCTTATACTTCTGCGGTATCTTACCCTTTTCCTACATCACTCATCTTAAAACCATGGTCTACTTTGACTTTCATTTCAGGTATTATATGCTAGGCACCAATAACCAAACATTTTCTGAAAGACTGTAACATGTCACCAGACTGTTTACATTCTCCTGCTTTCACAGGCTGTCAGGGCTGCACCAGGCTCTCTTCTAGCCTTTCGTTTCCTTGAATTTGACTTTTGACAGAGCTTGTCCATAACATGATGTTTAACAAACAAATTCTGGTTCTTCTTGTGGAGACACCATGACTATTTATGTATTACTATTATTATCCATCTGTTTATTCAATGTATATTTTGGATTACTTTTCTTATAATAGTCTTTCTTTCTGATTTCTGATGCTTGAGGCACTCTGTATAGAGCCAAAGATCCTCATGAATATGATAAATCTGTTGTTACATTTTTAAATATAATTCTAAAATGATTGCCAAAACATAGACATTTACCTTATATCACCTTCAAACTATACATATTCATAAACACACAAAGCACATACACATTGATATCTAAAGATAATTCAGATATCCGATCTGTGGCATGTTTTATTGACCCTGCAGTGTCTCAAACAGCCCTTATAACTTATTATTTAAGCTTATGATTATTTAGAATAAAATGTCAAATAATCCCACTCGATTATTTCATTATTTCACTATCTCAGTTTTCTTGATCCATTGTGAAAAAGTTCTGTTATTTCCTCCTCATCTGTAGAGGCTACATTAGCCCACTCCCCGGTCTGATATTCTCGTAGTAACTGTATCCAAATGTTGGGCGGACATTTAGCCTTCACGATGATGTGTACATCGTGCGGGTGAAGGAGGTGAATAACCATCTTTTCATCTAGAATATCCCAAAAAGTTGTGTTACCCTGGTTTGGTTTTAATTTTGGGAGGGACGCCCATATCATTTCTTTTTCTCCTGGGGAGAAGGGGACATGGGTTTTAGTCGTATAGACTATTGATTGACCTTCCTCTTTACTCTGTCTAGTTTTGACTTGCATGGGTGCAGCTGGGACCGTTTTCAGAGCGGTCAGATCTGGATACAATGTATTATTATAACCAAAATCAGTGATTGATTTATATTCCGGATTATATGGGGGAGGAGCGCTAGCAAAACCTCCTTTTTCATATTCCCATGCTTTGCGATCTAAATCATCCCAATCGGGCCTGTCGTCCTCGGAGTGATCTGTGTCGCGACGCGCTCCTAACACGGCAGCACATCGCGCACCTACACCTTCACCTTTTCTGACCACTTTTCTTGCCCTTCTAATTTGCCTTGTAGTTCTATTAATTCTATCGTATTTTTCACAACTTCTGCTCTCAATTCACATTACTGTTTATGATGATCTTCCATTTCTGTTATTTTCTTTTCTTGATTCTCACCAACCTGACACAATATCACAATTCCTTTCTCTGTCTTATCTGGTTGTTGTTGCTTCCACCAGTCCCGGTGCTCCTTCGAAGACCAGTCTTTCTCCCAACTTCCTTCCAACATTTTCTTCTCTACATTCTGTTTTTTTATTTCTCAAAAAACCAATAATGCTGGTGTCACTCATTGTGACGATTTATCTGAAATATTACATTATTATATATTATATATATATATATATATATATATATATATATATATATATATTATAATAAAAACAAACACTCTAGTAAGGTACGGACACCCGTACATGACACTGGCTAAGGTAAGGGAACCCATAAACAACCATAAGCACCCCCGGACCTAGGACAGCCTGTAACTTGCTAACTTGCTGTTTTGTTTGCTTCTCATCGTTTGCTGCTAGTTGCATGCCAAACGAGTTCGTTCTGTCCAAAATATAAGCTTTTTTTCTTCTAATAAACTCAATACAAATACAGTGCACTAGCAACTATATCCCTTTCAAAAGTTGTAGTCCCGTTTCAGTTAAAACAAAATGTGTGCTTCAAAGAAAGAAAATACTATTGCTGCTGACTTGTGTTTCTTTTCCCTCTTTACCTGCTCTTATCACAAAGCTTCTCAACACAATCTCAGGTGCAGGTGCACTCTGCGCTATCCTTTGCCCGAGCTTTGTCCAGGAAAACTCACTGTAGCCATCTTAGTTCAACACGGGCTCTCCTTACCTGCGAGTCACACGGGTCCAGTTCACTTTGCAAGTGAACAGTCTCTTCTCAGAAACAATAAGGAAACTTGGAAAGAAACACAATCCCAGGTCGGTGTTAAAAAAAAGTTCTTTGTTTTCATATTAAAAGAAAACATTTGTATTTTCTCTGCACACTTCACAGCTCCAATTAGCACACTCAACTAATCCCTGCCCCCCTCAGAACCGTCAATAAAGAAAGGTACTCACAGTCATTTTAAATATGACATCCTGTAGTGTTTCATTTCAAAATATGATCTTATTATCACTTGAACCAAATAAATCCTTTGACCCACTAATACCAAATTACAGTTAGGGGGGCCACAGGTGTGATTTGAAAATACGATCTTCCATGTCTTTCTGTTGTGTTTTGACCTGGGGATCTGTAATTGTCCAAGTGGCTACTGCACATGTACTTATTTAATATTAAATGTGTTATTTAATTAGGCTTGGTTCTGGTGAGCATGTACAAGACGTCAGCTTTTTAAATAACTGTGTGTATTGGATCATACACATTTTAGAAATACTCTCTCAAACTTCCCGCATTGGTACCTCACCAGGGAGGTAGAAAACAGCAATAGCATTGAAAAAGTGTGATTGTAGTTCTGCTCTTCTGCAATATATTTCTACAAGATCTTTAACATCTTCTTTAACATTGTTTTAAAGGCTGGGACCAATATGGTGGAATATCTCCAACACACGGACATTGAGAGACTCGACCCCTTTGTGCTGCTGCTCAGAGACCAACTCTCAGTTGTCTCTGAGTAGGCTATGGATCAACTTCCTTTCCTAATATGAAGGAGACAATGGATACAAAACCTATAGGCAACTATGAAAAACAGGCGATTATTGTTATTCTTCTCATTATAAACTACTTAATACATCTCTCGCATAAAGTACAACAGGATAGTGGTGACGTCATTCAGGATTGGATTGCCATTGGTCAAAAGCCCTCTGAGAGGAATTGTGTGGCGACACTCCACACTCTTAGAAGAAATTGTTCTGCACAGAACCATAAAGGGTTCCTCGAGTAATCGCTCTGGTGGATCCCTTTATGGTTCTATGTAGAACCCCTTCAAAGGGGTTACATGAAGAACCCCCAAACATAGCGTTCTATACAGAACCATTCGTTTTAAAATGTTATATATAGAACCCATTCAAAAGGGGGACACGTGCTATACCTGAATTTGTTTTCCAAATACAATCTTTAAAAAATGTATGAGTTCATATATACAAACACACATACACAACGTAGAAATCACACTACTAGTGAAGTAACTTCATTTACATTATATGCCACAACTCCTCAATTTGGAAAGCAAAAACAAGACATCTGATGTAAAAGTGTAAACTAATTACGAACAGCACTTTTGATTTTTATCTTCAATTCAGGGGCTACTTATTCGCACAGTAAACTGTATTCTCTCTTCAGAGTGACTGGAATGTTTTTGCCTACATTCAACTTAAATATGAAAGTTTCCAAAAACGGCATAGTTTTCTTTAAGGCTATTCAATGCCAAACACAAAATTCTCTCTGCTTTCAGTGCTTGTCCTTCAGCACAATTACACAGGTTCATGATGTTCTCATTTCAATACATTGTTTTCTTATTTAAACTATTTGACTTTGAGCTTACATTGAGAATAAAATCACTTTTGCAAGTAAAACCTGGCCAAGAAAGGAAGCAGCACTACAATAAAACAATACACAGAATACAAAGCAGTTCCTTCAAAAGTGAAAGTGATAAAGAGTGATGTCTGTCAGTAAATTACGTTGAGATACATATTGGTTATTTTGAATTAGGAGTCCAACTTCAATATCTTCTATTAACAAGCCAAAATACAGATCAGAATTACGGGTAATTGAAAAGAATATGTAGCGCCTAGGTAAGCTTGGATGTGTTCAGAGAAACACTAAAAACGGATTGGCTTTATTTGTGGAATGCAATCCTGAAGAGTATTTGATATTTTGGGTAATAAGCTGACCGAAAATATTAGGAGAGCCATATGCACAAAATAGTATAGTCTCCTAGTGCACGTCACCGCCCTCTATTGCATAATCTACAACACCTTATACATCAAACCCAATTTACTAATATTATTGTTATGCATTCATTTGTCACATCTGCCTTTGCTGGTAAGGATAACAGTACAGGATCATCAAAATGTACTGTAACGAAACCTGTCCTAGTAAGGTCGTGTCCTAACTGGATTTGACAGAGGAGCGTGTAGCTGCCACCACCTTTGGTTTACCGGACGGTCTGGTCGAATAACCCTGGAAGCTAAAATTAGTGATGTTAAAGGGAGAGTGAAAAGCCAAGAGGAAGTATATAACCAAGTCTTTTTAATAACCAATTTAATACGCTGGGTACACAATGTGCAATTTAGGCAAATAGAATAACAATCACAGTATCACTAAACAATCCATAAAAAGTAAATATCCATTAAACAGTTAAGTTAATTTCTCCCTCAAATACATACGACCAATTAATATAATAAAACCGCAATTGACCTTCATTAAAGAAATACTAAAATAAACCATACAATAAACACCAATGTAAGTGAAAAGAAACCACAATATAAACATCAGATAAACCATACAATAAACACACCAATATAAGTTACCACAATTACAACAGCAATTTCAACTATAAAAGCAAAATACAAACTCTTCAATGTAAAGCCAAAAAAAAAAAAAAAACGGGTTAATTGTTGTTTTAGATCAATTGATTGGAATATAGCTAATAGGATCAGCACAATCCAATCAATCAATCACTCACTTGGCCCCGTTACACAGACTGATTAATAGCAGTATGTTTAAGTCTAACCATAAATTCATAAATTAAAGCAAAGAAACTGTTACTATGTTTAAACTTGGTTTTATACAAGTCCTTGCCCAATGAAAACATGTAATCAAATACACATAATCTCACAAACAAACACATATAGATTTAAAATAGAGTCAGAGAGCTCCCGTCAACTGAACAGCTCCCCAGCATTTGGCGCACACTGCACACTGCACACTGCACACTGCACACTGCACACTGCACACTGCACACTGCACACTGCACACTGCACACTGCACACTGCACATGTAAAAACAAGCAGCCCCCCTATTATCTGCACACAAACCAACACAAGCAATGCTAGCCGTAGAAAGAGTCTCTCTTGTGTCTTCTGAGCACTGCTTATATCCCCATCTGCTCCCGGTATGACATCCCGTGATTGGTCGCAATGCTCAGTCCAATTAGGGTTAATAAGAGCCAATTCAATCAGTGACAGAGCCGACTGGCTCATCACAGTACTACTATATTTACAGCATGACATAACAGCGCGGCGCTGGAGCGGGAAAGTGCGCTTCTTTTTGCACATCGTCTACATGCGCGAAAAGCCTGGACACTTGGGCTAAAAAAAAGACAAACATAGAAAGTGTGAAATATGAACGTTAACATTGTAGCGCAAACATTGGGCTTCGAGCCACGTGTAACAGACAGTGCGATTCAGAACAAAGTCAAAAATAGCTTCTGCACAACAATACAACTCTTAGCTAGTAAATTCATGTGGAAAATGGACGCCCCGTCTACAGGGCTGCGGCAAGTCGTGGCCTATTTGTTGGGGAAGGATGTTGAGCTCGGTTTTCCAAACGAGCCGCTGCATATTGACCTATGTCTATTGTCTAAATGTCTATTTATTTATTGATGTATTCATTTATTTCTTTCAACATAAATTGATTCATTGATGATTTTCTCTGTGTATTCATTTTTAATTCTGGCATGGATTATCCTGCATACAAAAGCAAAGGCCCGGGACAGTGCGAGCATGACTTATACAGCGCAGTGCAATCATGGTCGCTGCTTGACATCGTCCTGCAAATAAAAAAACATTGGCTGGATGTCAAGTCACACATTGCCGGGCCAGACCTCGAACCCGGATCCTCCGGATCGTCACCCTGCTGCTCTCCAGCTGAGCTACTCCGGCAACGGAACATCGGCGCGGAAGGGCGCTAGTAACTGTGCGCTGTTTCTGCCGTCACTCATCTCCTGCAATGCCGTGTTTATGTGAGAGCTGTGACGCGCTGTAGCAGCAACTACATGTTTACTACATCTCATCTCCTCTGGGGTTTCAGTGTTTGTGAGACGGTGACACTAAACGCTGAAGTATAATGTCGGCCAATAAGCGCACTGGACACCGCCCACTGGCTGTGATTGACACAGCGGGCTTGTATGACGTCATTCACTGCTACAATGATCGAGCGCAGAAATACACCGTGGTCGTGCAAAAATGCTTTTTCTACTCTTGCGGTTTTTATTTTACACTACAGGAATAAATAACTAAACCAATATTAAATACATAGATACATGTCCCTGCCGATTCCAATGTTGGCGATTCATTGAACATGTAGCACTATTTGCACATGCATGTATTTATTGTCTCACATTAGAGATGAGATGTAGAAAACATGTAGTTGCTGCTACAGCGCGTCACAGCTCTCACATAAACACGGCATTGCACATGCCTGTAGCCAAAGTCCGTTTTTTTGTCTTCATTAAAATGATCCTTTACAGGAGTATTACATGCGAAGCCAAGGCCGGCCCTATCGGAACAGGCAAATGCTAGGGGCGCCCGAAAGAGTGAACATTTGTACGGAGGTTTGTTGCACTCAGTGCTTGTTATTGTGTGGAACCAAGTCACAGCAATTCCTGGTTATTAGCCAATAGGATGTGAGTGTTAATATGGGATGTCCTGTATAGAGCTGCTGTTAGGGAGTCAGTCAGTGAGTTGCACTGGGCAACAGCGGCACTTTGTACTGTCAAAAACAACACAAACACAGCTATTGGGTTTTGCTGATTTCTATACATAAGCAGCTCAAATTGGACATTGTCAACCTCGCCTCTAAAATATAAAAGTGCGCACACGACCGGGGGTCACGGTGCCATAGCTTGTGTTCACCTAGAAACTCGTCCGGCAGCGGCGGACGCAGCGGATTTCAGTGCAGACGCGTTTCAGCAGCGACACGTTTCCATCACACCCACCGGCACCGCGTCCAGTTTGCATATATAATGTTGCTTGATATGGGATTTTCCGCTGCTGATGTGTGGTTGTGAAGCAAAGATATGTTTGAGTCCAAATCTGCCTGATTTCATGGAGATTTTGAGCTGTTTTTTGACTTGTCTCCAGTTGTTAAAATCTTCCCCAGAACCCGCACCCTGAATTACTCAATCGTCTTCGCCCTCATTTTTCAACACTAATTTTGTGCAGTGCACAGTGGGACAAAGGGAAATGCTACAGACTTTAATCTAATAAGACACAAAATGCTTGAAAGTTTCTATTATGTTTATCTATATGACTACAATAATCTTTAACAAATTAAAATGTAAGTGGTCTGAAACCGTTTTAATACAAATATATACATTTATTTAACCAGTTGATTTTTGTACTTAGTGAAATGAATGTACTAAATATAAGCAACGGGGTAAATGACTAATTCACAGATTTAGTCCATGTCTGGACCTTGATTATACCTTGACCAAGAAATGTGGACCCTGACACAACATAATTGACTACCCCTGCTGTAGAACATTGCTACATTATGCATATTGCACTAAGGTGTCTGTAATATCGTTTTTTCGTGCAATACTTTTATAATACTGTATTTATAATTCATTTTATGTCACTTGTTTCTTTAATACTGTTTTTATACTGTTTGTGTGGGGGTTTTGTTTCTAAAATAAAGAAGATCTCAAAGACATAAAGCTATGCAGTCTGTGAGTGTATGAACACAATGACCCTGCGATGCAGGGGGCACCACTTAAAATCTTGCCTAGGGCACCAAATTGGCCCTGTGCGCAGCAACTGACGTTATGCAAACGACATCAAGCTGGATAGTGAGTATGGGGTGAAAAGAGCAGGAGAGACGGGAGAGAAAGCAGGCAGCAGCGTCATTGTCGCAGAATATTGAACATATGTTCAAAAACACTGCCAAACAGGGTAAGGTTGTTATATTTACTACCTAATCTAACAGTTGAGATAGATAACGCTAACTACGTGCTAGCAAACAGTCGTCAACTCCACGCAGAAGGTAGCTAATGTTTTTACTCGTGTGTGTCTGTGTCTGTCAGATTACACAAAAACTACAAGACCGATTTTCACGAAACTCAGTGGAGGGGTGTAGCATGGGTCAAGGAAGAACACAGTAAATTCTGACCATTATCCATCCAGTGGGACTAGCTAGCTACAGTGACCGATTCAGAAGATTTTTACCCTGAATATGTGTGATGTGTCGGCGCTCCATTCACGTGTGTGTGTGTGTGTGTGTGTGTGTGTGTGTGTGTGTGTGTGTGTGTGTGTGTGTGTGTGCGCATGTGTCTGTGTGTCTGCGTGCGTGCATGCGTGTGTTTGGACTGAAAAAGGTGGTACATGATCTTGGTAAGCAATTTGACAACATTGTAGTAAATATTTTCGGTGCATCAAAAAGCGTCCTCGTTAAGATACCAGCAGACAAGCTAATCCAGCACAAATTAGTGCATAAAAAGTAACCAAAATGAAGTATTTAAACCTCATAATTGAATACAAAATGAGGGGAAAAACTGCAAAAAGGTCCACTTTTTGAAAAAAAGAACCCCCCTTCCACTAGGCTGGCTATGGGCCTGTTGCAGGAGATGAGTGACAGCAGAAACAGCGCACAGTTAATAGCGCTCTTCCGGGTCTTTCCGGAGTTGCCCGAGTAGCTCAGTCGGGAGCGCGTCAGACTGAAGGTATGAAGCCCCAGGTCCGATCCCTGGCTCTGGCAATGAGCTACACTGTTTCCACTTCCACACTTTTACTCTGCACAACAATCTGACGCAGAGCAACCATGATTTTACAGCAAAGTGAAATCATGGTCACTCTGCTTCAGATTGTTCTGCAAAGTAAAAGCTTTCATTTCATGTTGTGTAAAAAAAGTGCAAAAGTCCAAAAGTGTCTTGACAAGTGTTGAAATTAAAGCTAGACCCACGCTAACGCGATTCTTTAAATCCCAGACGATATTTAAAATGGTGGGCTGCTCACATTTAACGACAGGCAGGATTTCACGGAATTTAGGTCTTTTGCATCATGATGCCCCAAAACAACTATTGTTATTTGAGGTATTTGAATCAATACTTATGAAAGTCAAAATCAAAAACTCAAAATAATGTAACTTGTTTTCGTGGATGTGCTCGACTCTCATTGGCTGCTGCCGGTCTCGGACCCGAGTCGCATCTTTAATATGAATTGTGTTGGATCTACTCGCCTGCCTGGCGAGCTGCAGGTTTGAGCAGAGGGCAGCGGCTCATCGGTTAGGCCCCGACCTGCTGCTTTCTGTTCAACCGGACACTCAATGACTCCATTGAATGAACAACCGGCTTAGATTGTACTTTTCAAATTGTGTAAAAAATAGTTGGTTCTTTAATATGTTATTCATACAATTCTATGCTTAACTTAAACCCTCTACAGTTAAAAATAATGAAAATGCTCTGATTAAGGTTCAATTAAGCAATCGAGAGCTCTGTTGGAACAGATACCACAGGCAGTGCCCATCTTGCCCATCTTGCCAAAGACTATCAACATCAATATTATTAGCATTAGTAATGTAACTATTCTCAATTTCCCAGCTGAGCTCACAGACACTTTCACTGACCCCCCCCTCCTTCCTGGGGGGTGAATCCCTTCCTAATTGATAGGGTATTTCTGTTAGTGAAAGGACTATTTCCATACAATATCATGACTTTAGACTTTAAACTATATCTCATTCAATGATTTATTTATTTTACATTAAGTTATACCTTCAGTAACTTCCTTATTTTCCCTCATATTCCATTCAACCACCTTCACAACTCTCATGCTGAAAGTGGCAGCACATGTCTTTCACACATATCAAACTCCCTTTTTCCAGCTTCCCAAGCCTTATTAACTCTTAAACCCCTCGTCAACTTCCTCAAACCTTCCTCAACATCGCTCAGACCCACTAAATTGCTCTGTATCCTAAAAGCTGTTCTTTCTCCTTTTCCTAATTTCTTACAAGAAAATTCAAGTTATATTTATTGACATGTATTATTACTATTTATACACACATTTCACTCCATTATTTTAACTAAAATATTTACTTAACAAAATATCTTTTAGAAAATAAGCCTTTTAATTGATTTCAATAATGATTCCCAGGTACCTCAGGAAAACAAAGTTTCAAAAAATGTGTCCAGTCAATGATTTCCCCAATGAAGAGTTTGCGTGGGCACTAAGACTGTCCACCTGCGCGGCTCATATGTCCTTATTGTGTCAACTTCCTCCTATTGAAGTCCAATCTACACCGGTACATGTTCAGAAGAACTGTTCCCGAAACTAGGTTGAACTGATCAATAGTTAATTTCTTACCTACACATTGTATTTAGGGATCTTATATCTGGGAATTTCAAAAACTCTTCATTGTGGAACTCACAGCTACCAAACGACCCTTTAATTTCCTGGAGTATCTGGTTATCTATTGAAGACTCTGTATAGGAAGTTGAAGAAAGTGTTTTGTGATAATTATATAATGTTTTATATTAATACTAGCATTAGAAGTAGTTTGTATACAGACTGAGCAGATTAGATTTAGCAGCACAAGTAAAGGGTCAACAAGGTTGATTTGTTAGAAACTCCTGTCAGAAATGAAAGATCACCCAGTGCCGAAATAGCCTACAGATGTCTGCTGAGAATTTGTTTATGACTTAATCGTTTCTCCAGATAGGCAGGAATTGTTTCTGTTAACGAGCGATTGACACTAGGTAAATGACGACCGTGGGATCGCATCTTCCTAGTGCACATCAAAGACGGACATCTGCTTTGGATCCATCACCTCTTCACGGGAGGACAGATCATAAAACGGACCCGGACCTGTATCTTCTGATTGGATGAACGGCCATAAGATGTTACGTCATTTTCCTATAAAGCTGCACTCATGTTGGTAAACATTAAGTTCTCACTGAAGGAATTATTCCTGACGTGGGGCTTCCGAGCGGCTCGATTAAAGTTCTATTTGCTTTATCTCCATGATTTCTCCACTGATTTCCGAGACAGTTCTACATCTATGTATTCATATCTTCACCATATTTTACTGTTTCCTCAGATTCCCATTTCAGAAATTAGCTCAAATTCAATTTTCAACATTTTATTTTGTATTTCTGGGTTGTAAAATAGTATTTTATTTTTATTTTCTCCTTTAAATGGTTCAATGTTAATTTAGCTCACTTCTTCAATGCTTGTCATTTTATATTTCTATAGTATCCTTCAAATTCGTACCCTTTGACTACTTCACTCATCTTAAATCCAAGGTCTAATTTATTTCAGGTATTTTATGCTGGCCCCAAACATTTTCTGAAAATAAGACTATAATATATCACTATTCTGTTTACATTCTCCTACCTGGATTTTACATCAGGCTGTCAGGGCTGCACCAGAGTGCTGCTCCTGTGGATGTCAGCCTTTCATTTCCCTTTAATTTGACTTTATAGAATTTGTCCATAATATGATTTTTAACAAACAAACCCTTGTCCTTCTGGGTCTTAGACAACACCATTACTATTTATTTACTTTATTATTACTTTATTTTTATTATTTAGTGTATATTGTGTATTACTTTAACATTATTCTCATAATAGAATATATAATTTATTTATAATTTGTGATGCCTTATGCACTCTATATACAGTTAAATGTTTAGATCCAGCCTGGAGCTGAACCTCTGGAGCCACTGGGGAGCTGTTCAGTTGACGGGAGCTCTCTGACTCTATTTTAAATCTATATGTGTTTGTTTGTGGGATTATGTGTATTTGATTACATGTTTTCATTGTTTAAACTTGGTTTTATACAAGTCCTTGCCCATAGTAACAGTTTCTTTGCTTTAATTTATGAATTTATGGTTAGACTTAAACATACTGCTATTAATCAGTCTGTGTAACAGGGCCAAGTGAGTGATTGATTGATTGGATTTTGCTGATCCTATTAGCTATATTCCAATCAATTGATCTAAAACAGCAATTAACCCGTTTTTTTTTTTTTTTTTTGGCTTGTTGTGAATTTTGGCTTTACATTGAAGAGTTTGTATTGTGTGCTTTTATAGTTGAAATTGCTGTTGTAATTGTGGTAACTTATATTGGTGTGTTTATTGTATGGTTTATCTGATGTTTATACTGTGGTTTCTTTTCACTTACATTGGTGTTTATTGTATGGTTTATTTTAGTATTTCTTTAATGAAGGTCAATTGCGGTTTTATTATAATAATTGGTCGTATGTATTTGAGGGAGAAATTAACTTAACTGTTTAATGGATATTGACTTTTTATGGATTGTTTAGTGATACTGTGATTGTTATTCTATTTGCCTAAATTGCACATTGTGTACCCAGCGTATTAAATTGGTTATTAAAAAGACTTGGTTATATACTTCCTCTTGGCTTTTCACTCTCCCTTTAACATCACTAATTTTAGCTTCCAGGGTTATTCGACCGGACCGTCCGGTAAACCAAAGGTGGTGGCAGCTACATGCTCCTCTGTCAAATCCAGTTAGGACACGACCTTACTAGGACAGGTTTCGTTTCAGTACATATTGATGATCCTGTACTGTTATCCTAACCAACAAAGGCAGATGTGACAAATTAATGCATAACAATAATATTAGTAAATTGGGTTTGATGTATAAGGTGTTGTAGATTATGCAATAGATCTCAACGTAATTTACTGACAGACATCACTCTTTATCACTTTCACTTTTGAAGGAACTGCTTTGTATTCTGTGTATTGTTTTATTGTAGTGCTGCTTCCTTTCTTGGCCAGGTTTTACTTGCAAACGTGATTTTATTCTCAATGTAAGCTCAAAGTCAAATAGTTTAAATAAGAAAACAATGTATTGAAATGAGAACATCATGAACCTGTGTAATTGTGCTGAAGGACAAGCACTGAAAGCAGAGAGAATTTTGTGTTTGGCATTGAATAGCCTTAAAGAAAACTATGCCGTTTTTGGAAACTTTCATATTTAAGTTGAATGTAGGCAAAAACATTCCAGTCACTCTGAAGAGAGAATACAGTTTACTGTTCGAATAAGTAGCCCCTGAATTGAAAATAAAAATCAAAAGTGCTGTTCGTAATTAGTTTACACTTTTACATCAGATGTCTTGTTTTTGCGTTCCAAATTGAGGAGTTGTGGCATATAATGTAAATGAAGTTACTTCACTAGTAGTGCGATTTCTACGTTGTGTATGTGTGTTTGTATATATGAACTCATACATTTTTTAAAGATTGTATTTGGAAAACAAATTCAGGTATAGCACGTGTCCCCCTTTTGAATGGGTTCTATATATAACATTTTAAAACGAATGGTTCTGTATAGAACGCTATGTTTGGGGGTTCTTCATGTAACCCCTTTGAAGGGGTTCTACATAGAACCATAAAGGGATCCACCAGAGCGATTACTCGAGGAACCCTTTATGGTTCTGTGCAGAACAATTTCTTCTAAGAGTGTGGAGTGTCGCCACACAATTTCTCTCAGAGGGCTTTTGACCAATGGCAATCCAATCCTGAATGACGTCACCACTATCCTGTTGTACTTTATGCGAGAGATGTATTAAGTAGTTTATAATGAGAAGAATAACAATAATCACCTGTTTTTCATAGTTGCCTATAGGTTTTGTATCCATTGTCTCCTTCATATTAGGAAAGGAAGTTGATCCATAGCCTACTCAGAGACAACTGAGAGTTGGTCTCTGAGCAGCAGCACAAAGGGGTCGAGTCTCTCAATGTCCGTGTGTTGGAGATATTCCACCATATTGGTCCCAGCCTTTAAAACAATGTTAATGAAAGGTACTCACAGTCATTTTAAATATTACATCCTGTAGTGTTTCCTTTCAAAATATAATCTTATTATGACTTGAACTAAATAAATCCTTTGACCCACTAATACCAAATTACAGTTAGGGGGGCCACAGGTGTGATTTGAAAATACGATCTTCCATGTCTTTCTGTTGTGTTTTGACCTGGGGATCTGTAATTGTCCAAGTGGCTACTGCACATGTACTTATTTAATATTAAATGTGTTATTTAATTAGGCTTGGTTCTGGTGAGCATGTACAAGACGTCAGCTTTTTAAATAACTGTGTGTATTGGATCATACACATTTTAGAAATACTCTCACAAACTTCCCGCATTGGTACCTCACCAGGGAGGTAGAAAACAGCAATAGCATTGAAAAAGTGTGATTGTAGTTCTGCTCTTCTGCAATATATTTCTACAAGATCAAGAACGGGCTCTGAAAACACTGAGGGTACAGGACGAGGACAGCGAAGCAATGAGCAACACTTGATACAGGATAAGAGCAACGGATACTTAGAATTTATAGGTGTAGGCCCCGTAGTAAAATATTCCCATCCGTTTTCATGGTACAATACTTTGATAATGACCCCCAATAGTCTTTCAAATGCCTGAATATCTGATAAACATTTTTTTTTCTGAATTGAAAACCCCAGCTGGCTATGCATTCGTTTGGCACCATATAACATTTCGGAATCTGTGCATTCTTTACCCTTCCACAGGCGGTACACACTGGCAGCAAAACATAAATTGTTACCTTGGTTTATGTCTATTATTTTACTAAATAATATACCTTTTAAGCGCCTCCGCGCACCACCACCACCTTGCATATTTCTAATCACAGTGACCGTTATTCGCAAACTCACATGTGATAGAATTTTGTTGTGACTTTGTAGTAAATTAGCTATGCTCTCTAAGAAATCTGCAGCGTCCAGCTCCCCCACATTTCGCCTCCTCGATTAGAAAGGATTATTTAATGACCCCGAGCTCGGTCTCAGCTGTACAAAATCATTAGGACCCACATTGTGTGATATTTCATTTAGCAATCCTTGCACAGCTCCATGCACAATACGGACAGCATTCATATAAGATTGTACCAGATCCAGGTTCACAAACCTGAATTCTTCATAAAACTCCATAGCCCGAAACCTATTAATTTCTCGGTCATAGCGACGAATAATCTCCAAAAACCCCCGAGGAGGGTCCCCGCCAACGCCACCCTCAGCCATTTGTTCATCATTTTCATTATTCATCTCTAACATTGCAGCATCACCACCCCCGAACTGATTATCATTGTTATTAGCTACCGATGCTAGTTCCTTAGATACATCCTGATCTATATATTCCTGAATTTCCAAGTTTACCGGATGGCCTCCCGTCTGGAGAGTGTGCAACAGTGTCTGTGACCGTGCTAATTGTGACACATTTGTTCTAAATTTAAGCCTACGCAGCATTCTTTTCGCAGCATTAATTTTATTTCGCATTACCCCCCTAATTACACAAGCGGACTGACAGTTTTTGTGCTTCTCCTTTTTCATTGTTTGTCAATTGTTGTTTTCAGAATTGGTTGTTTTTTGTAACAACCCTTCTCGATCTTGCAGAGACTGATTGATTCACAGTGTGAATTACAGATTCATCAAACTCTCATCAGAAACGGGTCAATTCCCTATTTGTTTTAACAAATTTGTCAAAACATGTATTTTGCACTGAGCGGTGTTTAACGCCTCCACAAGCTGACTGCATATCTTGCTAAACACCAGGGCCCTACAATCACCAGGGGTCTGTATGTCAACACAGGGTGATTGATCACATTTCATCTCAGTATCCCCACTAGTGGTGGCTTTAACCGTGCTTTTACCCCGTTTACCTCTTTTTACAGTAGCGGAGCTCGGTCGGTTCACTTTCACACATTGCACCCCCACATCGGTGGTGTCGTGTGCCACCCGGTTTGTCTTACTCAGGGCTTTTCTGGGCGCTGTGTTTCCCCTTTGTGTGACTGGTGGCTGTCTCCCCCGCTGTAGAACAGACCTCCCTTTATCAGCACGATCGGATCTCTTCAGCTGTTTTCCACTTGACACGCCTCTCAAGCAGGGCAATGCAGGCTGTGCCGCATTTTTAGCTATAATAAAACAAACATGTCAATTACACTTTATACAGTGACTTTTCACTACATTTCGAACAAATACAAAATATAATATTATTATTATTATTATTATTATTATTATTAATAACATTGGTAAAAACATTGAATGTTACACACCTCCATTCAAAGTTTGCTCTGTGACTTGGGGTGGGTGGGGGAGTGTGTAGTTATGTGGGTTAAACAACTGTCAAATCAAAAAACAAACATTGGTCACATAAATGTACACGATATTATGTTTTAGAAGATGTAATTAATTCATAATATGTAACAACTTGTTCTATGGCATACCATGAAATCTGAATAAAACTGGCCATTAAACACATTGCTTTGGCCCACCTTCAGAACACGTGTCTCCTGCGGTTTGGAAGGCGCTGTTCAGGACGTAGGCGTTGGGGGTTGTGAGTTCCACTCTCCGTGGTCCCCTGCGGGGTGCTCGGCCCGACAGTCTCGGCTCTGTTATTCTGTGCTGTAATATCTCGGTTCTCTCTCACCTTAAATTATACAAACCATGAACTATGCATGATATACTAACACTTTTAAACCCAACTCTATTACTATAAAAAACATTCTTACCATCAATACATGATAACGCATTTACTAGCTCTTCCTCATCAAATGGACCCCAGTCAGATGCCATTATGAAGAGTGTGTCCCTTCATATATTATATTGGATGTGTAAAATTAACTGCTTGGAGCGGCTTATTTATGGGGGGGCAAAATGGTATTTCATAATTTTTCTAAGAATCACACAAAATTGTATTCCACATAACATACCAGGAAACCGCCAAAAATGTTGTTCTTATTACAGAATTCAGTTGGGGCGGTATGTTGGGGTGTCTATTTCACTCCGATAAAGTTGATCTCCAACAGACATCTGTATCTATGCGTGCTATGGTCATGGTCTCACGTTCAAAACAACGTGTACACACTGGGTGAGGTGACCATTTGGAGAGATAAATTGATATCACATATTTGTTATGGACACGAGCCTAATGGGTACAAATGACTGTACCCACGTGGCACCCATACACGCACCCAACTCCGCCCACACTCCTCCTCCTCTGTAGAGCCACTGCCCCCCATTTACCCACGTGTCCCCACACACGCCCCCAACCCCACCCACACCCCGCCTCCTCTGTAGAGCCGCCAGCCACCATTTACAGTATAAAGAGCATGCTGGTAAACACAGAAAACATGTCACCCGTTCGGGACAGAACAGGTCTGCGGTAACTGGTGGAAACCCCCATAGCGCACTATGGCTACACCAGCTAAGAAGACACCCCCTAGCGACCACGCTGCTGATGAAGATGCGGGGGCACCTAACACAAAATTAAGATGGTCGGAAGACAGGGACCCAAAAGAGGTAACACTTTATTTTACTTTAAAAACGTGTTTAGAATATTATTATTAATTTTAAACGTATGCCGGTGTTTACATGCTGTTAGGCCGTATGTGTGTATATATAAATTTCAATGCAAAGTGAATTTAAATGCATGTTTTCTTCTTTGTATGTTTATCAAAAGAATAGTGTCAGCGCTCCTCCTCCGAGCCCCAGGGATGCTCTCCCAATGTCTGATGAAGACGAAGGTGTCAACACTGGTGATGAGTCTGAAGATGATGACAAGGACCATGAACATGGCAGGGAGGATAAAACCTCAGACACTGATGATGGAGTTGGACCATCAATGGAAAGAGAGGTAAATATAGAGGTCCTACAACTGTGTATAGTTGTGTACTTCTTTACTGACCGACACACATTACAGTTTTAAGTGTTATTTTCTTTTCTCTTCATTAGAATAGTGGAGTACCAGACACCAGTGATATGGATTCCTCTGTCAACTCTTTAAGACCCCGAACAAGATTGAACATTGCATGCTTCTGTTCTTGCCTTGCTAGAACCCACAAGAGTTTTGATTCAGACAGGGAAGTTCCGAGATATAATTGTAAAAACTATGATGATCATGTAACACTAGTGATGACACACACCATAAAGGGCATTTTTGCGCTAGTGTTACAACATTGTATTGGCCGTGAATTAGTTGATAAGTGTGAGGCCTGTCTGATAGGTGACCCCAGCCAAGCACAGCATCTCTGTCTAACTTTAGATCACGAGCAAGGGAGTGTCTGGAGTAGTGTCGCTCTTATATGTAACAAAATAAGTGTCACCCACTTTCTAAATGTTGTGTTATGTGTTGCACGTGCCCTATGTGGGCTATGCATCACCAGACAGACTGAGAAAGAAGTGAAATCTCTTTTGCATAGCTTAGAAACATGCACAACGGAATTAATGTTTAGTTCCCCCCCCCCGCTGTACCGAACCCATAACGAACCGAGACTTCAAAACCGAGGTACGTACCGAACTGTCAGTTTTGTGTACCGTAACGTTACACCCCTAACAAATGCTGTTAAACGGCATATTTGAAACAATACATTTTTGGGAAACAGTCGCGGCTATCTAAGTTTATTTATTCAACGTTGCAGAACCTGAAGGGGAGGGAGTCATATCTCAAAGGAGATCTGATAACACTTTATTTTAAGGGGCCAGAAGTATGCATTAGTTAAGCACAAACACACTTGTAATTAATTTTTAACTTTACATATTAGTCATTATTTATTAAACATTTGAAGGATCCACATTCATGCAATGAATAAACATAAACCTAGTAATTAATGATTAACCGAATGCACAGTAAATGCATTTTAGCCATTATTTACAACTTAGCAAACCATATATTATTGTAGTGTTATGTTGGGTGTATTTTGATAAGAGCATTTTAGCTCTGAGCTGAAGCACTGATCTAAAGAAGACTTCTCCCCCCACCAAAAGTTATCAGAGTTCCTTAACTCATCAGCTTGGAACTGGTTTACATCAAAGTGACAGTTTTGGGGAGGATGGCACCGAGAATAGGCCAAATAGTTTGGAATCCTGCTATGAGATAGGAGAAAGGGGCCTGAAGGTAATAAAAACTCTTTGAAGTGGACGAGAGCCGAAATCCCGACATAGAGCTACGAACCCGGGCCAACCGGCATTTCCAAAAGATGGCATGGATTGACATCAGTCATAAATCAAGCCCCCCTCCAATAGGACACTGGGGGCTGAAACCGAAATCCAATCTAAAAAAATCAAGAACCAATCACCTATTGATCTGACAGACTATAAAGAACAGCGCACGGTCTCTCTCTCTTACTCTCTCTCTCACCTGAACCAGAAACTCGCAACCTGTAGCTCTGTTGCCAGAACCGGAACCAGAAACCAACCAAGTCTTTGCCGGCAACAGAAGAATTAAACTGGGAGAAGGAGATTGAGCCGTACGAAGAATTCTTTTAAAGGACTTTATTAAATAAATAACTTTACAGACCCACCTGATCAGTGGAGTTTTACAGCTGGACAATTGACTAAGTCGACTGAATACGAAAGTGTCAGTCATTTAAATAGCTATTTGAGTCTTAAGAAACTTGACCCTTGGAACGAACAGGGCCCTGCTTTCCTCAAAGACTTTGTCTTCAAGTAACTACGGTGGAACCATGCTTACAAAGAAGATTTTGTGCACAACCTTGGAGCCTTCAAACCAGTGGAAAATCTGTTTGGAAAAGACTCTACATTCGCGAAACCCCAACTTCCAGGTGCATCGACTGAGTGGAAGTTCTTGGACAAAGCCGAACCGGACTGCCTTTGTTCCAAACCACACGGACCTCGTGCCGTGTGCTGTTATCTGAGCCCGAAGGCAGAGAGGCCTCTCTGCGACGAAGTTCAGATAAGTTTAACAGTTTGGAGTTTGTGATTCATGACATTTAAGAAATCAATTAGAAATGTTAATCTGTGATTCATAACTCTAGAAAGTGTAATATCATTTAGTTTTCTTAAATATAAATGTGTGTTGCATTCAACTGTTTTGTTGATAATTTTAGAAATAAAATCTGTCAACGCCGAGAAATATCTTCTCATTCCTGTTTAACTGTTTAGTCTGAAATTGACACAAGTGAATAGACATTAGATTATTGGTGGCCCTGCCTATCCTTAATCATTGAATAATAATCAGTTAAGGGAAATTGTGGTAACAAGTAATGATAGGATCTTTCTCTGTACCTAAACGTTAATGAGACTGATATATATATATATAACGAGAAGTTACCTGACATAAATACTAACCTGCGTAGTTATTTAATGTCTGACTAACAATACTAATGAGAGACTCACCTTCGTCTTACTAACCGGTATTGTAGTCAATGTGTTTATAACCTTTTTTGTTTAAAGATTTGTGTGTTATCATATGCGATCCCATGGTCTTTGATTTGGTCACGGAAGTGATTTGTCTTTGATTTGTTGATCTAGAGTTGAATTTTAATTAGTTTTTCCCTTTTGTATAATTAGTGTAGTGCTACATTTAGTCTTTGTTTTTGAATAAATTTGACAATTTATATCTGTCTGCGTCCAATTATTACAGAAATTGAGTTCTACAAGACTCCAGGATTCGTGATAAGGTAATACTATAAATTCACTTCTTTAATTGAAATTTATAAGTGTACCTTATACATAATGTATCTATTAAATTAACTGAACAATATGAAGCTAGTAACTATGTTTAATTAGTGCTGGTTTTACAGTTATAAATTGCTCAAATATTGTAAGAAAGACAATTTGACCGCCTGTTCTAAAGTGAAAGTTATATTCACATTAATTATTGCACTAATTCAGTGATATTTATGTTTATTGGCCTAGAATAAGGCAATAATTATGGCTAAACTGCCAACAACACAGTACTAAAGAGAATTGGACTCCCTGTTGTAAAGATTTACACTAGGGGTGTCCCGAAGCACAATACCTTATTCGGAAAGGCACGGATAATGGCTTCAAAACCAATAACGAATAATTTTGCCGAATAATATGCGGCTAAGGCTGAGACAGTCACAGCTTGTGTTTGATGGATAACAGGTGAGCCAGGGGATCATATCACGAAACTTAAATGTCTGAAATCACTAGGCAATAATGTCCGTGTGAAATGAATGTGTGTAAACTTTAGGAATGAAATGAGCGCAAATCAAATAGCAGCTCTCTGCGCTTCTCTCTGAAATCAGAGCTTTAACGGGGTGCTTGAATATGATTTCACTTTTCTAACTTTAGTTAGTGTGTAATGTTGCTGTTTGAGCATAAACAACATCTGCAAAGTTACGAAGCTCAAAGTTCAAAGCAAAGGGAGATATTTGCTGTTAAAGAAATCGTTTTTTAAGGACTACAACAAACGGCTGTGTTAGTGACATCACTAACCCTAGAATTGACATAAACCCCGTCCCCTGAACACAATTCAGAGATTATCAAGACAGAATATGCTAATCAATGAGTAGAAGATAACTAAACATAGTCCAGTTAACATAATAGATGGTGAGGTACATTACTACACACAAATAATATGGTTTGCTAAGTTGTTAATATGAAAGAATGTTGATCCTTCAAATGTTTAATACATGTTAAATAATGGGTAATATGTCCTTACTAATCAGAATTACTAGTGTACTTATGCTTAACTAATGCATCATTCTGGACTATTCAAATAAAGTGTTACCACAGTTCTTAATGACATGCATATTTTGGACATAGTCAGGTGCAAAAACAAGAAGGTTACTTTGTTGTCGGTGTTTGCGCAGAGGTTGCGTATGTTTGCGCACAGATAGCGGATAATCGCTCGCACCTTGGAACCTATTTCCGGGAGCGCGTTGTTGAGCCACCAGGCTCTGTTTTGTGCGGATGGGCGGCCGGAGCGCGTTAAGGGTTTTCTGTTACAACGTTGTCGTTAATAACTAATGATCTTCGCATGCAAGTCAATCAATCAAAACTAACTTGAGCTGGACAATAACTTTATTCTAGAGCTGCTGTAAAGCCAAAACAATCTCTGTCACTTTCATTTCTTATCACTGGAAAGCTGCTTTCAAACAATTCATATTGTTAAAAGCGCTATATAAATGAAGGTGATTGACTTCCCTTGCATAGACTTTTTGTCACTGCTGGTTTTACTGTTCTAAATAACAGTAGGACTTAGCCTAGATTTAATACCAGATTTCTTTGTTTTTTAAGTTCAAATGTATTATTATGTGAATTGGTACTTAAGTAAATGGTGTGTGATTATATGCATGACATTCATTCGGTGACAGTGGAATACAAACAGTCTTACCGGTGTATTCTCAACATCAGTTTCATCTGAATCCGTATATCCGTGTATCATAACAGCTTCACATTATTTATTGGCCCCGACAGTGTAAAAACAAATTAAATGCATTAGATAGGTCTACTTACTGCTCACAAACTTGATAGAGGCAGCGTACACTGGCCAGCCATGTTTTGGCTTTTTCCCTTTCTGCCATCCCACAGCAGCTGAACAGTCAGTTTGCGGGTATCCATCGTCATCCATCTTGGTGTCATCATATTTACGTATGGCTTCGGTTTCCACCTCGCTATACATCCCAGCATCCTCCCCACTGACCCATTGGACCACTGCAAACTTTCTCATCACACCTTGGGCTTTAGAAGAGTTTGGCTTTTAGTGAATTTAGATCACGGCTGTTTCATCAGATCTCACATGGGAAGGTCACAGTTTTGTGTCTTGTGAGTCTGATTGTAGCGTCATGGGCATCATTTTTGCTTTGTAAGACCAGTTTGCCAGACACAGACATAATGCTAGGCCAGCTAAATGTCAGCTGCATGCAAGTTAGCTGCAGATCTGTGAAAGATTAGTACAATCGATAATGAGGGCTGTCGATTTAACGCGGTAATCTGATTCATTAACGTTAGTTGTGAGAAACTAACGCGATTCAAATATTTTAACTCAATTAACCCACCCGCCCCTGACCAACGTAGGTAGATTTGTGTAATGAAATAGATTCAAAACTGAATCGCTTGACAGTAAAAAAAGTAAATGTAGTCTAATGTTAACGGTATAATACCCATTCAACATAAACCAACAAATACATGAATCCAGTTCACGTTACCTAAATACACGAAGCAAGGGCAATATCAAAGTTGTTGCTGGCTCAGTTAGCTCCTAGCAAGGTAACCTTAACTCTTGCAACTGTTGTCTTATTGAACAAACCAACTACTTTGCTTATAAATTACTAAATGAACCAACCTGAATCAACACAAATCCCTGAGTAATAATTACAACAAGATACAATTATTCTTTCCTTCGGGGTGACGTTAGAAATCCATGTTTAATCGATCTGAAACCTCTGTTGAAACTTAAAGCAACGGCCCGTTTTACCGCTGTCTGGCTGCTTCAATGAGTCAGTGATCTGGATTTCTATTGGATCCCGCGCAGCAGTTCAAACATCAACCAATCGGCATATTGTATGGTCTTATGGCCCTAATTCACTTGCCTACATGTAGCGATGTGTTTTCTATTATGCAAAATGGCGAAACGAAAATTGTGTTGCTTTAACAGTTGCCAAGAAGAAAGAATGATTCCTCGTCGTACTCGGACCAGGTGGAAAACAAGGCAAAACTTGTTTTTCCAGCAAAGTTTTGGTCATATTGATAATTTATAGGCCCTAGAAATGTGTGTATTAAATATGATAAACTATAATATATTCATAAATAGGCATTATACTTATTGTTGAACATAATTGTACAAATAATGTTTAGTTTAAGTTATGTTAAGTTTTAAGGTTTTAAAAATGTGTTTAAAATGTTGTAAAATGCATTGACAAACATATCTGAAGGCGAGTAGATTTCCCACTACAGCTGGTCATGTTGTTTTTAAATGCTGCCCGTGAACTGAACAATGAACGAAGTCACCATATCTAAATATTCACAACAAACACCCTTTCGACATGAAACCAAGAAATGAGAGCAATGCTTTCACTGCTCGCCATAGCGTCTCAATGTTAGTGTCCCTCAGCAGGATATGTCGCCCATTTTAGGTTTACAGACATTCTATAAATTAGCAGCCTGGCATTAGTACTGTCAGTAAAATATTATGCATGGCTAATAATTTTATGTCATAATAATATATTCATCTGTAGCCTATGGAGATGGCTTCCATCTCAAGACACCAATATAAATCTAAGCACAACAGCAATGCTAAAATGTAATGTATTATTGTGTCTGTAAAAGTGAAAGGAGCATACAGGTAGATGGTGGGGTGGGTTGTGAACACTAGCTTTAATCTTGATGAACATCCTGGGAATTAATAACAGTCAAAACAGCTTGCCATATTGTTGAACAAGAATATCAACATTTAGAGTAAAACAGGTTTCTTTTGGTACACACTTTGCTTATGATCACTCAAATTTGGATTCTTTCCCATTTGTTACAGAATACCAACCAATCAAACCTGGTGTCTTCAGGTCCCTCAAATGACCATGTCACAGATGCCAGTTGGCTGAACATCCTCGCATTTTCCATGAAGCACAATGTAACAGAGGCTTTAATGGAGGACCTACTGAAGCTGTTAAGGTTATGTAGTGGGGATGCTGCAAGCATCCCAAGTAGCAAGTACATGCTAGAGAAGGAGTTTAAAGATTATGTAGACAAATCAGAATACCATCTGTGAGACAAAGTTTAGAGTTGGGTCAATTTTTTATTTGTATACCTTTGAGGAATCAACTTCAAGCTCTTTTGGAGAATGAGCCTATTCCAAATATTTACAATGACCAAAACAGATGGAATAACAGATTTTTCAGATGGGAAGTTGTACAAATATCTGAAATCAGTTAGTGATTCATTCTTTTCCCTGTCTTTCAATTGTGATGGAGTGCCAGTGTTCCAGTCATCTAAATACAGCATATGGCCCTTACTATGCTCTGTTAATGAATTACCCCCAGAGGAAAGAGATACAAATGTCATACTATGTGCCTTGTGGTTTGGGTCATCAAAACCACAAATGACTAGCTTCCTCAAACCTTTTGTGGAGGAATGCAAAAGTCTTGGACAAACAGGTCTTCAGTGGCAGGATCCAGTAGATCACTCAATCAAAACGACAAAGGTCTATGCATTATGTGCCATATGTGATGCTGTTGCACGACCTTTACTGCAAAATTTCAAGCAGTTTAATGGAGAGTATGGGTGTGGGCACTGTCTTCATCCAGGTGTTCCTTAGAGATCATGACACAACTGTGCAAATAGGTGAGATTGCCAAAAATAATGAACAGAGCATTTTGGGCATAAAAGGGCCATCTCCAATTGTGGACTTGCCAGATTTTGACCTGATCAATGGCATGGTCCCTGATTACATGCATTGTGTGTTGCTGGGGGTTTGCCGGCAAATAGCCACTTTATGGTTTGATTCCAAAAGCTATAGTAAACCATGGTATGTTGGTTTGAACACTGTAACAGTGGATGTAAATCTTTTAGCAATCAAGCCTCTAAGCATTTTTTCCAGAATCCCACGGTCTATTGTTGAGCTAAGGTTTTGGAAAGCTCACGAATGACAGAACTGGCTTTTATATTACAGTTTGCCAGTCCTGGAGGGGATACTTCCAAACAGGTATCTTTGCCACTGGGCTCTACTTGTGGAGGGTGTGAGCATTTTGCTAGGTTCAGACATTAGCCAAGAGGATATTGACCATGCTCATGAGGCTCTTGAGCTTTATGTTAAATCAGTTCAGTCTTTGTATGGCGAAGATCAGGTGACCTACAATATGCATTCACTTCTGCATTTGACTAAGAGTGTTGAGAATTTGGGTCCTCTCTGGGCCCAGTCTGCTTTCATGTTTGAGAGCTATAATGGCTACTTGCTCAAGCAAGTCAAAAGCAGTAATGCAGTGCCTCAGCAGCTTTGCAAAAGAGTAGCATGGTCTCGGGCATTGCCACGCATAGCTAAGGCCTGCTCATCCAATGATGTTTCACCTGAAATTAAATCATTCTACACAGAAATGACCTCTGGTAAACGTCATGTAAAGAATTATACTAGATATGACTTGCACTTGGAGTGCCAAAGATTAGGCCAGTGTCTGAAAATAATATGAATGCATTGCATGCATTGCTAGATGTACCTGGGACCTCTATTGGCAGGTACTACAACAGAATAGTTATCAACGGAGAGGTCATTCAAAGCCAAACATACACAAAGACAAAGAAAAGGAACAACTCGGTTGTGATATTGAAAGATGGCAGTATTTTCACGGTTTCACACTTTCTCTGTGTCAGTGATGACCAATATCACTTATATGCAGTTGGCAAATTTGGAAATTGTACAGTGCAGAAACTGGTTCGAGGATCTGCTGTCAAAATATCACTGACCTTTATGCGGACTGTTCATTTTCCTACAGGATTTGAAAGAGCAGTTGATCTAAGGTTGATTATACAGTATATGACCATGTTTGATTATAGGCATAGGGCTCCACTTAGGACAAGGCAAGAGCATGAGTTAAGTACAGCCTTATACTGCTAAACTGCACTGTGTTTTATACATGTCTTCATATGCTGGACATTCATATTAAATTTGCACTATTTTCCTATGTTTTTACTTCATCAAAAACTATATGCCTTTAGTTGTATGTAGGACATATATGATTAAAAATACATTAATATTATGCAATTTATATATGTGTTTTTTGCAGCATATATGTCCCTTACAATATTCGGTTTGAACACAGGTTTTTTTAGGAAAAGGAAAGGATCCAAGTGCAGGCTTTAGAGTTGAAGCAGATAATCCAATAAGGGCAAAACGAGAGAGCATAAACAGGGACAGTCCAGGTCAAACGATCAAGCGAACAGGCTAGTAGAGAGATCCGAAAGGGGTAAACGAGAGAAGGAAGCAAGAGGTCAAAAATACACGGGAAGGCAATCAAGAAACAAGGCTTAGAATTGATTCAGGAGAGAATGCAAGACTTCGCGATGAATCTAGGAAACAGAGGGGTACTGTGTACTGTGAAGGAGAGAGGGATTGAACGAGGTGAATGAAGGATTGACCAATGATAGGAGAGGAGGACAGAACAGGTGCACCTGGTAGGGAAGAATGTGGAAAGACTGGTTTGACTGGACAAAGGACAAGAGAAGCACTAAACTAGTATTTGGGAGAGGGAGACCTCTGGTGGTGAACTAAGGTAGAAGCAGGGGAGACCGTGACAGTCTCCAAGGTTCTCATCGTAAATAACAAACAGAAATCAAACTACCTTCTGGCCTGACCTTCTAGCTTGACCTTATCTTTCTTAAGTATACAAGAGAGATTAACAGGTGTGAGAAAAGAATTTCTAACTTTCCTTCCACACATACATACATACATACATACATACATACATACATACATACATACGGAAAATAAATAATAGAATTTTGAATCACAATAAGATGTTATCAAGTACAGAAAAAGAAAATGTAATAAAATGTGATCTTAAATACATACAAATAAAGAAAATTGGTTTACTATTTCCAGATTCCTTTTTTGAAATACAATGACATGCATTACAAATGAGTATTTACATTATATTTACAGCCGGTGCTCGTGTGTCACTGTGTCCCTCAGGCTGTGGTAGGCGCTGACATATTGGGCAGCCAGGGTGGCTGTGTGTCCCTCCCCCAGGAGGACTGACCGTTTTTCTTTTTTCTAAGTTTTGTCACAGGTTGGGTGGGCATCCATTATGTTGTTACAGAATGTGTCCCTTATTTTGGGCTAAAGCTTTCCGTGGAGGGGAACGTGGATCAGTTTGTACCATTTTTGGGAAGATCTGCCTTGTTGGGGCGGAGCTGTGATCCAGGTGAACAGCAGATCGGGCATAGGTGGGCATGTGGGCAGAGGAGTAGGAAGGCCGGTCAAGCAAATAAGCTTGCTAAGGTACACAGCAGCAGCAAGCAGCCCCCCCATCCAGCCAGCCAGCCAGTCTGGCTAGCAGTGACTGAGTGGTTGACAGACGGCAAGCAACGGAATGTACGTGCTCTGTGATGTCATAGCAGTCAGCTGAGAGAGGCTCGTGATGTCATCGCTGAGCTGTCTGTCTGTCTGTCTGTCTCTCTCTCTCTCTCTCTCTCTCTCTCTTCCTCTCAATTCAATTCATTTGTATTGTCAAAGCAATTGGACATACATACATACATACATACATATATACACTCACCTAAAGGATTATTAGGAACACCATACAAATACTGTGTTTGACCCCCTTTCGCCTTCAGAACTGCCTTAATTCTACGTGGCATTGATTCAACAAGGTGCTGAAAGCATTCTTTAGAAATGTTGGCCCATATTGATAGGATAGCATCTTGCAGTTGATGGAGATTTGTGGGATGCACATCCAGGGCACGAAGCTCCCGTTCCACCACATCCCAAAGATGCTCTATTGGGTTGAGATCTGGTGACTGTGGGGGCCAGTTTAGTACAGTGAACTCATTGTCATGTTCAAGAAACCAATTTGAAATGATTCGACCTTTGTGACATGGTGCATTATCCTGCTGGAAGTAGCCATCAGAGGATGGGTACATGGTGGTCATAAAGGGATGGACATGGTCAGAAACAATGCTCAGGTAGGCCGTGGCATTTAAACGATGACAATTAGCACTAAGGGGCCTAAAGTGTGCCAAGAAAACATCCCCCACACCATTACACCACCACCACCAGCCTGCACAGTGGTAACAAGGCATGATGGATCCATGTTCTCATTCTGTTTACGCCAAATTCTGACTCTACCATCTGAATGTCTCAACAGAAATCGAGACTCATCAGACCAGGCAACATTTTTCCAGTCTTCAACTGTCCAATTTTGGTGAGCTTGTGCAAATTGTAGCCTCTTTTTCCTATTTGTAGTGGAGATGAGTGGTACCCGGTGGGGTCTTCTGCTGTTGTAGCCCGTCCGCCTCAAGGTTGTACGTGTTGTGGCTTCACAAATGCTTTGCTGCATACCTCGGTTGTAACGAGTGGTTATTTCAGTCAAAGTTGCTCTTCTATCAGCTTGAATCAGTGGGCCCATTCTCCTCTGTCCTCTAGCATCAACAAGGCATTTTCGCCCACAGGACTGCTGCATACTGGATGTTTTTCCCTTTTCACACCATTCTTTGTACACCCTAGAAATGGTTGTGCGTGAAAATCCCAGTTACTGAGCAGATTGTGAAATACTCAGACCGGCCCGTCTGGCACCAACAACCATGCCACGCTCAAAATTGCTTAAATCACCTTTCTTTCCCATTCAGACATTCAGTTTGGAGTTCAGGAGATTGTCTTGACCAGGACCACACCCCTAAATGCATTGAAGCAACTGCCATGTGATTGGTTGGTTAGATAATTGCATTAATGAGAAATTGAACAGGTGTTCCTAATAATCCTTTAGGTGAGTGTATATATATATATATATATATACATACATACATACATCCATACATGCTAGAAAGTCATTACTATGTTATCTTAAAGGCTAACTAAGCAGAACATATATCATTATAGAACAGAGTTCATAGGTCAACACATGGTTTTAGGGAACAGGCACATAGGTCAAACCGTTTGACATTGTCTCCAAGGTTCTCATCGTAAATAACAAACAGAAATCAAACTATCTTCTGGGCTGACCTTCTAGTTTGACCGTATCTTTCTTAAGTATACAAGAGAGAAAAACAGGTGTAAGAAAATAATTTCTAATTTTCCTTCTACACATATATACATACATACATACATATGTAGCGTTATGTTGGGTGTATTTGGATAAGAGCATTTGGGCTCTGAGCTGAAGCACGGATCTAAAGAAGACCTCTCCCCCCCCAAAGTTATCAGATTTCCTTAGCTCATCAGCTTGGAACTGGTTTGCATCAAAGTGACAGTTTTGGGGAGGATGGCACCGAGAAGAGGCCAAATAGTTTGGAATTCTGCTATGAGATGTCTGGAGAAAGGGGCCTGTAGGTGATAAAAACTCTTTGAAGTGGATGAGAGCCGAAATCCCGACATAGAGCTACGAACCCGGGCCAACCGGCATTTCCAAAAGATGGCATGGATTGACATCAGTCATAAATCAAGCCCCCCTCCAATAGGACACTGGGGGCTGAAACCGAAATCCAATCTCAAGAACTCAGGGACCAATCACCTACTGATCTGACAGACTTTAAGGAACAGCGGACAGTCTTTCTCTCTCTCTTTCTCTCACCTGAACCAGAAACTCGCTGCCACAGCTCAACCTGTAGCTCTGTTGCCAGAACCGGAATCAGAAACCAACCAAGTCTTTGCCGGCAACAGAAGAGTTAAACTGGGAGAAGGAGATTGAGCCGTACGAAGAATTCTTTTAAAGGACTTTATTAAATAAATAACTTTACAGACCCACCTGATCAGTGGAGTTTTACAGCTGGACAATTGACTAAGTCGACTGAATACGAAAGTGTCAGTCACTTAAATAGCTATTTGAGTCTTAAGAAACTTGACCCTTGGAACAAACAGGGCCCTGCTTTCCTCAAAGACTTCGTCTTCAAGTAACTACGGTGGAACCCTGCTTACAAAGAAGATTTTGTGCACAGTCTTGGAGCCTTCAAACCAGTGGAAAATCTGTTTGGAAAAGACTCTACATTCCCGAAACCCCAACTTCCAGGTGCATCGACTGAGTGGAAGTTCTTGGACAAAGCCGAACCAGACTGCCTTTGTTCCAAACCACACAGACCTCGTGCCGTGTGCTGTTATCTGAGCCCGAAGCCAGAGAGGCCTCTCTGCGACGAAGTTCAGATAAGTTTAACAGTTTGGAGTTTGTGATTCATGACATTTGAGAAATCAATTAGAAATGTTAATCTGTGATTCATAACTCTAGAATGTGTAATATCATTTAGTTTTCTTAAATATAAATGTGTGTTGCATTAAACTGTTTTGTTGATAATTTTAGAAATAAAATCTGTCAACGCCGAGAAATATCTTCTCATTCCTGTTTAACTGTTTAGTCTGAAATTGACACAAGTTAATAGACATTAGATTATTGGTGGCCCTGCCTATCCTTAATCATTGAATAATAATCAGTTAAGGGAAATTGTGGTAACAAATAGGATCTTTCTCGGCACCTAAACGTAAATGAGACTGATATATATATAACGAGAAGTTACCTGACATAAATACTAACCTGCGTAGTTATTTAATGTCTGACTAATAATACTAACGAGAGACTCACCTTCGTCTTACTAACCGGTATTGTAGTCAATGTGTTTATAACCTTTTTTGTTTAACGATTAGTTAAACGGAATGTACGTGCTCTGTGCTGTCATAGCAGTAAGCTGAGAGAGGCTCGTCATGTCATCACTGAGCTGGCTGGCTGGCTGGCTCTCTGTGTGTGTGTGTGTGTGTGTATGTGTGTCTCTCTGTCTGTCTGTCTGTCTCTCTCTCTCTCTCTCTCTCTCCCTCTCAATTCAATTCATTTGTATTGTCAAAGCAATTGGACATGCATACATACATACATACATATATATGGAAAATAAACAATATGTGTACATCTCTTTCGGCATTAGTGGTGCCCTCACAGATGTGCAAGTTACATGACAGACAGACAGACAGACACACACACACTTTCACACACAGACAGACAGACATACACAGAAACACACACACATACTTTGACAGACAGACAGACAGACACACGCATATTATGGGTCTTTGTTGGGTAGTGAAATGGATAGCATCAGTCGCAGTGTGGGTAATGTCAGGGAGCCAATCATAGTCCCCGTTATTTGCATATCGTGGCGCAAAGCATTCTGGGAAAAGCAACTAAACACGTTTAGTCATGTATTTGTCCATAGTTTACACATGAGATGAAAGAGACAGTATGACGTATTGAGCACCTGGGATTCCTCATGTGTATGTGAGGGGCAGAGGAACCGGATCCCAAGTGTGCGTCCCAGGTGCTATAGGTTTCAAAGCATGCAGGGGAATAGGCACCCCACCCTGACACCTATAGAAGACTGGATAGGGAGATATAAATAGCAATGGGGAGACTCTTGTACTTGGTGTGGCTCTATCCATATAGTGGGGCCAGCAGCCACTTAGCAGGTGCAGCAATAGAAGCTCAGCCTGGGGAGACTGGATTTAGCATTTCCTCTCCATTTTGATAACTATCCATAATCATTTCTGCAAAATACTTCTATGATACCTATGTATGTTTTTTACTTGTACTATATTATACTATCAAGTATCAGTGTACACATACAATGTGACCTGTTACATTAATACAGAGGCCAGATCTCTAATAGCCACTGTCCCCTGATATTACACTTTTTTACAATCACTTTGGCACTCATTTCAGAACCTTGATGTCATTTTTCAAAACTCTAGACACTAAACTCACACTCGATGATCAAAATGCACATTTTTCAAAACTCTAACACTTTTTTACAATTGCTTGGATACAATACACATCAACCTCAGATCATTTGTTCATTGAACAAAAATGACACAACTTACATCAAAGTATTACCATTTCAAAATGCAATTCACACATTACATCTGAGATCACTGTCTATTCATTTCATTACAAAGATCTAACTATCAATTGATACAGCTGCTCAAAATGATAAGTGACTGTTGCATTACTCTTAATGCATAATTTTATGGAAACTGACAAACAATATTCCATGTTTCGATCATGAAAGTTTCAGGATAATGAGATCCATTGACACCAATAACCGAGGAGCATGAACCAGTTGGACTACATTATCTATGGATGTAATATTTCATCATCATTCATCATCATGTAGCACTTTTCCACACCATGTTTTCAGTGTGGAAGGAAAGTTAGAAATTCTTTCTCTAATACCTGTTTTTCTCTCTTGTATACTTAAGAAAGATAAGGTCAAGCTAGAAGGTCAGGCCAGAAGGTAGTTTGATTTCTGTTTGTTATTTACGATGAGAATCTTGGAGACAATGTCAAACAGTATGATTGAAGTGCCTGCTCCCTAATCCATGTGTTGATCTATGAACTCTGTCCTATAATGATATAAATTCTGCTTAGCTAACTTTTAAGATAACATAGTAATGACTTTCTGATTATAACCAGCTCTTTGATTTTTGTATATAAAAGCTCTGACTGTTAAAATGAAGGCAGAGCGACTTTGGGATCTACTTGAGTCACTGTTCCTCTCCACGCTGCATGTATTAAAGGCATTGCAACTAACGCTCCAACCTGGTTGAAGATGATTGTTCTTCCACATCAGATTTGACATTACTGTATGTATGCAGGCCCTTGTAATTGCTTTTCCAATACTGCCAACTGGTTATTGATGATTGATTTCACATTGTGGTACGAGTATCGAGTGAAATGAGTGCTATCCACCCCAGCAACACAGTGATAACATGGAGCCGGCAAGTCATCCAGGTCACAATAGAGGTCAAGCAGTGGGAGGAGGAAGACGTGGTGGTCAAAGGAATGGAAGGGGACATGCACCCCTTCTGAGAGGTGGTCGTGGGCCTCGTCATAGAGGAGGGCTTAGGCCTCACCAGAGAGGCAGCCATGGGCCTCATTTGAGAGGTGTTGGGGGAACGTGGTAGAGGACAAGGCCACGGACCAGACAGCGGCAGCAACAGCAAATAGTGTCCAGTGAAATCCGAGAAATAGTTGTAGAGCATGTTGTAAATCATGGCATGACCATGACTGAGGCAGCTACAATGATTCAATCAAACCTCAGAATCAACTCAGGATCAACTGTGGCCTCAATCATCAGAAATGTCCGTACTGAGAAGCGGCAAGTCTTCAGCATGCACTAAACATTAGGCTACTCTCAATTGTCAAATGACTGTATACTGCATACCAATGTGTAGCACAGAGTATAGTGTGCCTTTTGAAAGAAATGCAGACAGAGTGAAGCAGCTGATGACTGAGTATGTTCAGGTATGTTCAGTTTCAAGATGCCTCTTGTGAAAAATGGTTGTGAGAACCTGAACCTGAACACAGGGCTG